>NC_135004.1:7301618-7596618 GCF_051020985.1 Nomia melanderi | reverse complement strand
GTGCTACCCATTTCACGGCGACGGAACCACCAGCAGCGCCGCCAGTAACGCAAACACACCGCCGTCTAATTCGGTTAGTCGGCCCGCAAAAATTATATCCAATTACGCTCCCACGGCCCTACGAGCCAACCAGCCAGCTAACGCTACCCCTTCGGAAACGTTTGGTTCGCTCTCTCCCATCCACTCTTTCTCTGTTTCGCCGTTCGTGTATTTGCTGGCCTGTTCCTGCGCGATATTTTTCTACGTGGTCCTCGGTTCTTATCGGCTGCCGAACGATCGTCACTCGACGGGGATTCGGGAGAGACGTTCCGGGTATATCGGAAATGGAGGTTCAATCGGAAGGGAAAAGATTCCTTTCGAGAGAATTGCTCGTGGAAATAGAATAATATTTTCATTGTCATTGAAATGAAGCATCGTAATTGAGACAGTTCGCCTTGAAATTACTAAAGAAGTGTTTTGATTTGGAGAGCCCAAAATATTGATTGTTTCTCGGATTCTTTTTGATTTCTATATTGTTAGGAACGTACCCCTAAGTACAAGAGTTCTTCTTAACGAAGGAAATCGAATTTCCCGTAAATGTCCGGGGTATATCCGCAATGCAATGATGCAACGAGCCGTATTATCTATAGTCTTATAACTAAAGTCGACAAAGAAAGGTTCTCGGAATCCATTCGCGAGCACCCTCGCGTTTTAATATTCCTACTGACGCGAGCGCACAAGAGAATTACATTAGCTCTTTCCCCCGGAGAGAAAAACAAGGATCGAAAACTTCCAGCGAACATACAACTTTATATTCCGCGGTCCCCGTCATTCCTCGTAATCGCCGGCACATTCGCGCGACGTTAAAAACCACCCCCACGATTTCCCTCGGAATTACCCCGTTCGCGTCTAGCCGCGGTGTCTCGGGTCTTCCCCTCCGTTTCGAAATCGCGGGCCAAACGAGCGCTCGTATTTTCTTAGAATCGCGGGGCTAGAAGCTGCCGTGCCTCTTTCTCGACAACGAGCAGTAAATACAATTTCCCTCCCCCGCCTCTGGCTCCTCTGCGCCTCTCGCGCACGCGTTGCTTGCTCGTAAGGCTACGTTGCGTGGAGTAGAACGGCACCGAATGGGTGAAGAAGAGGTTTCGCTCGCACTTCCCGGCGTGTCCTCGGGAGACTACGCGTCCCAGGACTCAATAAACCTCTCCACTCCCTCAGTTTCCAAAGGCGGAGGAGATATTCCTCTCCCGCAGGTGTCTCGCCGAGTGGTTGGTAAAGATTCGAATCCGCTTTCTTCTCCTTCTTCGGCTACCCTCCTTTCTTCCTTCTGCTTCCGCTACTTCTTTCAGCCCCTATTCTTCTTATCCACCCTGCGCCAACCCCCGACCGCCGCCCACCCGAAGCTCGTCCGTTTTCACTTCTCGCTAAACCCTAGCCCCTCCCTCTTGTTGCACCCTATGCAACCGGCGGTCTCTCTTCTCCTCTGTTTCCCTGTATTCCCGACGTCGTCGCTTCTCACCGCCGACGTCAAGTAAACAGCCAAGATTCCGGCGTCCTTCGCATCCATTGGAAATTGGCAGATTTAGATAGAAAGAGCCGAGGTAAATCCACCAATTTTCGTGGGGCACGACGACCCAGCGGAACTCCATTCGGTGTTTGGCTTGCAACCGGATCATCCCGTGTAACAAAAACCGTCTGATCCCGCTTGCTCGTGCGCGCGAGCACGTGTGCGTGCTTTTCCAAGCTAATGCCGCCGTTTTAAACGTACTCGCGGATCCTTCCAATGATCGCATCGTAGAAACCGTGTCAGTAGTTGCGTTCTACAGCTGGAATAATACGCCTGGAAGGAAGGTCCCGGATATTTTGGATTCGCTTGACACGCGAAACGTGAACGGAATTTCTTTTAATTGCGGGGGCTATTGAAGTCGTCGATGAAGAATGCGTCTTTGTTCTCAGTCCGTGAAATAATTAAAAGTTTTGCACGCCTGGTCTCTCTTTCGGTGTTTTCGTTTGTCAAGAGTTCGTCCGTGTGAATTGTTTTACTTTTCATTTACGTGAATGGTTTGGACTCTTAAATTTGTTACTATGTAAATACAAGTAAATGAAATACCACTACGGCGAATACATATCAGTTTAGAATAATTTGATTCCCCAAAAAATGTAGAACAAAGCTTTAGTATTCCAGTTTAATAAAAGCTACGTGAAAGTCTTCCCATTATTGATCACGCTCTCCACCGACTCAGCAGCAAGAGATACTACTTTTCGTCGCGCAATCGAATGGAGGTCCACGATACGTGAAGCGATAGAGCGTTCAGCCTTCGTTTTTAGTTCCATTGTGTCCCGTAATGCCTACTTTAAGCGACGCGTAAGTGCTCCTATACAACGCTTAAGGAAGCTCGCGCGTACAACAGGCTGCTTTCCCGTTTCCCCAACGCGCACCCCCACGCGCATATCTGCACATACATACTCTGCGATACCGCGTGTGTATTCGACAGGACGAGACCCTTCCTTTGCGGCTTAATTTACTGTGAAAAGAACGTCATTAGGCGAAAGTCTATATTGTAACATTATCGCATCCCTTTTTTTATGATGGTCGGGGGAACTGGTTTTACGTGCGTCTATTATTATGAATGGTACGCGAAAGCTACGATTTTTATATTATATTATAATATTTTATATTGGCATGATCGTTTTTAATAATTTGAAAAGACACTCAAAATCTATACAAAAATAAAGAGTTGATTCAATATAGAAAAACATGTTGAAAACATAAAATGTTCGTTTATTACGTAGAACGGGATCTTTCCGTTCGAAACCCTGTTTCAGAGAAAATGTGTTTCGCTGACAGCTGACGTCACATGTTCGAACTCGATTTTCTCAAAAACGAGGCTTCGAATGAAAAAAAACTTTATTCCACACTTTTTTCTCATTTTCGCATGTCAGCGTAGCGCGCGTGTGCTCGGCTAATATTCATCTCGAAATGGAGGTCTCAAACAAAAAAATGTTGTCACGAACTTCCGATGTAATATTTTTCGTAGAATCCTTGGATTATTTTCAAGCATAAACCGGTTCGATGAATCGCGTTTGCAAACAAGAGAGTTTTATTCCAAGCACAATTCAATTCCTTAAGTTGCGAGCACAACAGTGTTCATAAGTTACGTTACAATTGTTCGCTGCAAGCGGATCCGCGTTCCCCGTATTTCACGTGTGGCGATATTTGCAAATTTCATTACAATTACCGCGACGAGCGTTACAATGAGGCGAAAGCGTTGCGTTCCCCGCAATCCTAGGCGTGGCTGCCCGAGGCGGCCCGTTCTTATTTGCCGAAATTTGCGCAGTTTCCAGCGTTTACCAGACAAAGATATGCTCAGATAGAAAACGCATCGCGCGGTCGAATTCTACGCGACCGCCGGTTGAACGTGCCGCTGTCGGCAGCGGTGGCGGTGGCGGTGGCGATGGCGGTCTGGTGCGGTTCAACACAAGCCCGGTTGGCTGCAGCCAGCATAAACTTATATTAAACAATAACATGCAAATAGAGCGCTTTATGCCGCGGATGGTATCGCGCTGGCTCGCTCGAGTCCCGTGATTTACCGTGCACTTTCCTCGAGCGTGCACACGGTCGAACGCCGCGCAATTCAGCTCTACGGGCGAGGGGGAGCCGAGAATACAGGAGCAAGGAAGAACGAACAAAAAACGGGGGAAGGAAAAATGGAGAAGAAAAAGGGACGAGCCGAGCGTTCCGAGGATCGTAATTAAAAAATGACCCGAAATATCCAACGAGGCTCGTAACTCCGCGGATTGTGGCCTTTATTCAGCAAATCTCGAGCTACGGCTCGCCCGAGGAAACGGTACAATTTCGCTGGTGTGCGGCAGAGCAGAGGTGGAAGGCGAAAGTGGAAGGAAGAAAGAGAGAATGGCAAACAGTCCGCGGAGGAACAGGCGGGAACGGAAGGGAAAGGATAGACGAAGAAAGAAATTAAACCGTTTAAGGATCTTAATTAAAAAATGACTCAAAGAGGCCCATCAAGTTGGCGAAAGCTTATCGCGTTTGCCCAGCAAACCTTGATTACAGTTCACTCGAGGAGAACCGGTGTACCAATGGCCGGACCGGCGGCGTGGCTTCTTATTCATACGTTACCGGTCGGTCGTGCCGCGAGGCTGATTAAATGCGTCTCTCTCCACTCTCTGCACCCGCTCTCCCTCCACGAGCGAGCCGGGCTGCGTGAATTATTACGAGCGACCCCCGTGCATCCGTAATTAGGTTTTTCCTGGCCGCGGATTAAACGACGAGTGTCTGGCGACGGCTTCCGTCGACTTAACGATCGTAAACAGTTTTATGCCGACGATGATTCCGCCGCCGGTAAATTGGAAACGGGACGACGGCCACCGTCTCTCGCGCCGCTCCTCTACCTTCGATTGCGAACGGGTTAAGCAATTACCGGCCACTCGCTTTACTCTTGTTGGTCGTCAATAATATCCCGCTATTTCCTCTATAATAAGGATCCGCCGCGCGCGCGCGCACTCGCCGTTGGGAAGTATAATGGTATGCAAACCGGTGCGAAGTTCCTGTCGGAAGATTTTTAATGAAGCCATTTGCGTAGTCGAAATTCCGCGGGAGACGAAAAGAGAATTGAAAACAAGCAGGCCGTGTCTTTAAATCTTGTATTATAGCAGTCATAGGATTTGCGTTTGTTCAATATTCAGTGTTGCGATATTTTTGTGTAAACGTTTTATCCTAGAAGCACAAATTCACGTGAGAGTGTTAATGATAAATAACCTGGTACTTGGTTGCTAACGTAAGGATTGAAACATGAGAAAAGTATGGTTGAGATACTTTTCTTTGGGAAAATGTAATCGATCTTCTTTATATGTAGTCTGTTAAGGATGAAAGAAAAATTTCTGTGATTTCTAGAATGGATTTATTTATATGGCATGTAGTATTGATATCATACCTTTTTAATAGGATTACTTTTTGCTTCTCAACTCCTGAGGTTATATTAACAAAATAATAAGTTTGCATGCATGATTGGACACAATAACGCAGTGCAGTTTAATTGCTCATTAAAGTAGGTAATGGAAACTTTTGCGAACTAATGCACAGGATATTTCACTACACTTTAGCATTTTAATTATCCAATTTGTTTTTTGGGATAGGAAAAATGCTTGAGGATAACATAATTTGGTTCGATGAGGCAATTATTTGCGATGAGTAAGAGTTTCGCTCAAGTTATTACTTTTTAAGAAATTAAGATCATCTGTGGTTTTTTAGATTATGCTATATAATTATTAATGTATTATCGATGCGGTAAATTAAAAGATACTTTAATCATTAATATTGAAGAATACAGATGGGTAATCAAACAAATACATCACAGAGATTAGTAAACTTTAAAATAATTTATTCGAAAGTTTATTAGAATTAAATGCTTACAATGTTGTGTTCCTCTTAATTGGCAAAGAAGAATAAATTAATATCGGTATAGAGAGCGTACGTGACACGCGTTAACAAAATTGTTTTCAACTGCGGACCGCGGCAGTCGCATCCCGTTGATCCCAATGATATCCACCGATCGAACGCAATGGAAATGCGCACGTGTGTTTGACAGTCGTGTCACGTTATTGTCACGTGTCGCACGAATGTTTTCCTCTTAAAAGGATTCTGCGTGTACTCTCAATACGGAGTGCATCCTGGCCACCCGAGGCAGGAAAAGTTTACTTCGATATATGAACGTACCGTAGTTCCATTCGATCCCTTACATGATCCATTTTCGATAAAAGTCTGTGGAATATCAAGTTCTACGCTCTTGGTAACCTATTTCTGTCCTCCTTTTGATGTTTCTCCTGTTTTATTAAAGCCACCTTCTTCGCAGGTACTAGTGAAAAAGAAAATAAACTATGTAAAAATAACCTGCGAATCAACGAGATGATTCAAGCAAGAGAACTGCGCCGAAGTTTTCTTCCACATTGTTTTAATCTTAAACTTATCTTTTTAACTTCACCCAACAAATTTTATGACAGTTATCTCACCTATTTTCTTTTATTTAATTTGTTACGTATTTTGCCGTTACAACACACATAAATAATATTTTCATGTTTTCCTCTGTACTACACAAAAATGCTATTTCCATGAAGCATTATAAAATCATTTTCCATGATTTCGTTTCAGTTTCACTTGACACAAAGTTGCAGCTAGACTTAATTATAAGGATCAGCCTGTATAGAAGCATTAATATCAGGATGGTTTGTGTATGGCGGAAGATAAATAAATAGGCGGCTGAAGGTATCCCTACACTATATTCAGCAATGTGTTATAACGTTCTTGGAGCGTGCTTACAAAAGAATTTTAATAAACCCTCTACGGGCAGGATATCAACAGACGGAAGCAATCTTATTACGTTTATCGTTGCGCATCAACATTCGAGACGAAAACTATCCATCCAGGCTTTACGAGGAAATGATACGGCCGTATGATATGGAAATAACCGGGAGTCATCGAGCCAAAAGAAATAACATTAGCTTTTCTGTCTTGCGTGCGGCCCCGTTTTATGACAATTTTTTTCCCGCACATCACCACGCTGTTATCGCGTTTCCTAAACCGTCGGTACCGGGAGATATTCGCGACCGTTATCCTTAGTTTATGAATATCATTCACTGGCTGGAGAGGGAATGAAAATCTCGTTTTTCTGAAACCGATTGCAACTGCCGTACGCTCTTATGATTCACTAATGCCTCGTAAATGCGTTCGTATTATTACTATACTTTTTTAGTTTTTATCGGAGATATAACTAATTTTCGCATTTCCTGTAGTTCCTATATTCTCACCTTTATTGTTCAAGAGATACGGTTACGAAGGAAGTAATGTTTAAACGGTTACATAAATATTTCATATTACATACTCCATATTCTATATGTCTACATATATTTATTTACATTCTGTACAGGTAAAATATACAATATTGAAAAATACCCAATTTAAGTCTAAACGATCATTTTTCAAACCATTTATAAGTTAACAACGATACATTCTTCGGTATATAAAGAAATAATAATGCGTTGCTCTGTGCAATACCGGGATGCCATCAACTCAATGAACACCAATAACACAAATAGCACAACTATCCATGAAATATTTCCCATCGCGTACGGAGCGGGGCGAAAGAATGACGCGGAATAATATAAATTGGCGATGTTTTGTTTGCACCGACAGCCCAATAACCGTTCCGAGCGAAAACGTGAATAAATACCGTTAACCGAATCGATACCTTCTTTCCAGCGTGCATCGGTTTTAAATAAAGTTTAGCTGTAACAAACACGCGGCATTGTCGTTTTGCGAATGCTCCGAAAGCGTTTCATTACGCGAGCAGGAAGAAAAAAAAGGTAAATCGCCGCGCGTTCGGTTTTATTCCCGCGCGTAAATCCGTGGGGACACGGTGCAACACGTAGGGGACACGGTTGTGCTGCGTTACCCACGCAGAGAATGAAAGGCTGCCGACGGTCAGATAAAATGGCCGAAATTGTTGCCGCTATTCATCGTCTTTTGAAGGAAGAAAAGCCCGGTGGATGGCGTCTCAGAATGCGGGGAGGAAGCGTCCCGTGTCCCAAGTATGCGCTAATGCAGCTCGTAGCTCTCGCGGGAGTTTGCTACAGTTCCGCCATCCCCCATTTCCGGTGACAGAATGCGCGGTCCTTATCTGAATCTATGCGAGCATTTATGCACCGGTTGGCCTCCCGAACCCCGCTTCGCCGCGTCCTGTAAGCGGACGTAGAGCACTTGCGCGTTCGAGAATCTGAAAATTGCATTCCTGGCATCCGGCTGGTGAACGGCAATGCCGCCCGTACGATTTTCCACGGTTGCGTAAGTGCTGAGAACACTGGCCTGCGCCCGCGTTAGGGCCGGCCTCGGGAATTAGGTTGCCCGTCGTTTATGGACGGGGGTTCGTGCCTATGCTTCGTTTCCGAATCGTTTCTGCCCCCGGAAACTGGATCGAATTTAGCCGCCGGTGAGAGGGACCGCCTAAACGGTCCGTGAATTAAGATGGCGGATTGAACTAGCCGGATACCGTTTAGCGGGGTTACGATCTTTCTGGTATTTCGGCCGATCCCAATACTACCGTAATAATCAGCGTTCTTGGATTTTATTTGAAATGAAAATACGAGATTAAGGAATGAATGTTGCTTTAACGAGATTCATTTTGAGAAGTTTCATTTTGAGAAATATTATTATTTATTGCGAGGTGGAGATAAGTAATGCACAGTTTTGAACTTTCCTCGTGTATAATAGGTATGAATACGTGAACCTGAATATTACAGTTCGAATGCTTAACGTTAAAAGTAATCACTGTCAGTGATAAACCTGGATAAATGAATCTAGAATTTTGGAACGGAAGTTCCGCGAGCAGCTTCCAAGAACAATTCATCAAAGAAGGACGATACGGAACACAGCGGTAAAAAGTGTTGCTGTATCGACGAGGCTCATGCAACCGAGTTGGTTACAGGATGTAAAGTTGAATTGCAAAATGGCAACCCGCAGCAACGCAGGATTATTGTACGTACAAGAGATTTACCGCCTCTGGCCCTTTTGCTCAGCCAAAGGGCGGCCGAGGTCGCTATGGCAACAGACGGGCGGAAGCCAGAGTCTACCCTTCCATTTCCCCGGATGCAAGCATCCGACGTCTCGCTCTCTTGCGTCAAGTGATTCTCTTGCGTCGTCCTGCAACCTCTTCTCCTCCTTCTTCTTCTTCTTTCTGTTCTTCCTCTCCTTCCCCTGCTTCTTTTTTTTTGTTCTTCTTTCGCCCAGTGTCTCTCTTCCTCGTCCTCTCTTTGGACCTCTTCTGGAGTCTCAAACAGCGCGTCGCTACGGATCCTCTTTCGCGTACCTCCTCGATCCGGAGCTCCATTATCAATTCTTTTTGCCAACAGGACGGTCGAGAGTTTCGGACGGAGGCGAAGAAAATTGTCGACGATCTCGGCCCGGAACGCGTCGGCCCATTCAGAGCCTCTATTGGATGCCTTTGGTATCGAAGAATGGCGCGTTGAAATATCGAGATGTTTTTCGCTGGATACACTGAATAAGGAACAGCCCGACGACAAGGGCCGCGAAATGAAAGCAAAATGCGATCTGCCAACTTGGATTCCTGGCGATCGGTAACATTCGGTGTTAACTGCCGCCTTCTATGAAGCTGTTCGGAATATATAGATACCATGTAGAGAAAGATTTATTATTGGTTTAATACTTCGTTTGTCTGTAGCTACCCAGCCCTTTATCTTATGATTTCTTCCGCTGCTGTGTTGACTATAATTATTAACATTACTACAATGATTTCTTGTTTTCTATTAAATGTAACATAAACAACTGTTAACCTGAATAAAGTATCTAAAGTTGAAAAGTTAGGCAAAATCCCCTAACACGAAGATGAATGCGACTGGTATCATCCGAGGACAACGCAGTCGAACAAGGATTGAACATTATTCCACACGCGACTCTTGGGTTAAGACAGACTCAGTTGCCGTCAGAGCAGAGTTAAGTAACAAGTCGCAAGAATGGACGGTCGTCACGTCGCGGCTGAAGCTGGAGATCAAAGTGGTGCCGTCGGTGGTACGGCTGAGTTCGAAGCAGGGCTGGCATCGGTGGAGTGGCTACTTCGTGTCTGCTCGAGACTTGAAGAGGACGTCGCAACCAGAAGAGAACCCGCGGTCGGAGGGGAAAGAAACGCATGGCGAGGATAGAACGAACGATCCGTCCACTCGACCGTACTCCTGGGAACGTTCTCAATCCTTCGTTTCCACTCGAACGTTCGCGTACGGGGATCAAATTGCGATCCTCCGCGACATGGAAGTAAAGGCGATACCGACGTTACTCGTGCGGCGCTGCGCAACGTCCGAGCTTCGTAATTTCCCTCGACCTTCCCTCGTATCTACATGATCCACCGACGACCGGTGTAGCCTCGTAACCGACGGGCTTGTAATGCAAGCTGTTTACCAGAGACGTAACAGAAATTTACAATAATCACTCGACGAGACTCGCGGCGAATATTCAGAAGCGCATCAACAGGTGGTCATCCGCCGCTTTTTTTTCTTCCTCCTCGTTCCCTCGCGCTCCCCAGTCCCGCCTCACCGGTATTCTCGGTATTCGGCTAGATTCTGCGAATCTTACAAGCTTTCCGACCGCATCATCCGCAGACTGGGTTGGAATGTTGGCCTCGTTTTGTTCCATCCTGGCTTTCGGACGATCCCGCGCCGTGCTACCCGTTTCGTGCCACTACGACGCGATATTTTTGATTCAGGCAGGGAAAGAGGAAGAGGAAGTGGCTCCCTTAAAAAGGGTTGGAAATTCGTCAACGGTGAAAAGAATTCCAGCGAGCCGTCTGCTATAGAGGGACACGTGGAACGTTCGATCCCCTCATTCCGTGCGCTATTGCAGCTACCACCTACTCTCTCATTCTCTCACTCTATCTCTATCCCTCTCTTTCTGTCTCCCTTCAGCCTGTATTCCGAAGGAAAAAAAAATATTGAAGCGAGGATGCGAGAAAGCGCCGAGTCAGAATTACGCGACTATCGAGTTATTTCAGCGCCGAGATAAGCGTTATCCAAGCCCGTCATCCCCCCACAGCTATGAATATTAACGAATTCCGGTGGACTGGGACGGACAAGACTTGAAAGGGATCGACTGGACTCCGGTTGTGTGCGTGACAATCCGGGAATGAAATTAATTTTCCACTCTCGCGACGTATTGCCGTAATGCTTTATACTCGGATAAATTATTTGTCTGTAGTTGAACGGGAAAAAAGCGCGCTCCACGGGACCTCGTTTCTCCGATTTTTCCTTTTTCCCTCTGTTTTTTTTTTTTAGCTTCGTCGTATATAATAGCACCGCTGATTTTCCGTATTTCCACGTGCTCACGGCGGCCGAAAATAATAGACATCTAATTAAATCCGTTAATTGGAGTACGCTTTCGCACACGTCGAACCAAATATTATTTTTGTTAGAGGAATTAGCGGTACAACGAGGAAAATGGAAATTGGCGGATATTCGTCTATTTTCGGGGCTGTCACGGACTTTTAATGGAATAATTAATTTTCTTCGTCGTGCATTAACTTTCCGGCTTCGAGTTTTGTTTGGGAAACGGAATGGTAATTACTGGGAAATGTTTTGAACAGTGCACATTCGCTGCAATTTATCGGGAATATCGTGTTACTTTAGTTCTTAGGGCGCTGGGAAAAATTACTGCTTGTAAAAGTTTCGAATGTTATTTGCAAAAGTTTGGCTTCATTCGCGGAAAGTACCATGTAAGTGTCATTACGGAATATCGAAATTTTTCTCAGACTTCGTGAAACGAAGTATTAAACGCAATGGTTCACTGTACTTAAATCTGCGAACAAATAATTATCAATTAAAAGAACTTTCAATTCCGCACAATTCAACCATAACTGTTTACTTAGTATTCAATTATATTTATATTATTTGTAGAAATAGTTTATAATATGTTAAACTACCTGACACACATAAAATATAATGTAATAAAAGAATAAAATATATTCTTTTGGGAATTGCGCGGGAGCTGCATGGATCTATAGAAGTCCTTAGAGGATCTCTAGGGATCCTAGCACTTCTGAAGATCTTTCGGATATTCCTTGAAAGTTTGAAATCCTCAGGAGTCTCTTTGAAGCTGTCTAGAGACTCCTATTCCCTCTAGAAACCTTTGGATTGTCTTTAGATATCTTTAAGTGTTGGCTCTTCGAACTTCTAAGATTATTAGATAATCTTCAAGGCAATGCAAGTCTCATTGTGCTAAATCTTTCCTTCGAATTATTTTTTTTAAAGATTGAAAAAGATCGAATTATGTGACGTACACATAGGAAACACGTATGTTTACACAGTGTATACACGAAACGAAATATCTTTTTGATATTTAGATTTCATTGGAATATTTTATTCAATAGAAATTCTTTTTACCACTGCAATATTCGATAATCACGTCTCGGACTACGACTCTTCGGACGAGTTTTTCGTAAATCATATTTCAGAATCCCCGGCTCAAGAAGTTTGTCGGCAAATCAGATAGAGTGGCTTGGGGTTCTCCTCGTAGCAGCTCGTTCTGTACTCTGTGTCGGACAGCGGACAATTATTCCGCCGCTAATTGAGTTACGTTGCGGCCTAAATGCCCGATGAATATTCATATCTTTGCTCGTGCTCTCCTCCGTCTCTCGCCGGTGCCGCTCGCAGCAAGAAAAAGTTGTCGCGAGTTAAAAATGTAATAAAATTAGAAAATTACGTCCGCTCATCATTCCGAGCGAATGCTGTGAATTTTCGTTTCCGTTTCTTTCCACCTTTTTCGCTCCGCAGCTCCCTGCTGCCCCTTTTTGTTCTACCGTCACGGGGAATGGTAATAAAAGTAACAAAAGCTTTTCAACATTTCTGGAACTGTCAGTCCAATCATTAACCAATATTCAATCATAATTCGGAACAAATATAATCGATTAAATGTGCACGTTAGGAGCGCGCAAATCCATTCGTCGATGTTCGACAGATATTTCATTCTCAAAATTTATATTCTGTTATTAGGATAACCCATTATTAAATTTCACGACATAAAATTACTTATAATTGAACAAATACCTAAA
This sequence comes from Nomia melanderi, assembly GCF_051020985.1. Lineage (NCBI taxonomy): Eukaryota > Metazoa > Arthropoda > Insecta > Hymenoptera > Halictidae > Nomia > Nomia melanderi. Next base: position 7,584,019 of record NC_135004.1, on the reverse strand, counting down.
TAATTACACAATTACAATAATCGTATATATGATAAGGACATCAAAATTGAAATTCAGATTTCAATGAAAACAACTGAATAATCGTCAATACTGGATAATAAGACATTTGTAATTAATTTTCCAAATTCAAACAACATCGAAACCTCTTCCTCAAGTTTCCGACACTCCCAGAAAGTCCACCCAAATGATTTTGCGGCAAGGTAAAAGAAAACGAAGGAAAGTAGCTCAATCGCGAATCCCGGTTCCTCGTCGGACACAAAATAAAAGCCTGCCGATTCGTTTTAACTTAGTTTTAACTGATCCCGGTGAGTTTAATTGCCTCGACGGAATCGCGTGCGAATCGCGATTCCGCGAATAAGAGCGCGACCGGGTTCGGTGTTGGTGCGCTGGTAGTGGGGATAGTCCAATTATGCATGCAGACCATAATTTTGTCGTTAGAGAGCGTCGGCTGGGAGCATCGAACCGCGCCACGTCTGGTTCGAGGTGTCGTTATCACGACGCGAGAATCGGCGAACGGATCAGCCAGATTTCCTTCCCGTTTTTCCCAGGAACGATCTGACCGTTTTCTTTTTCCCTGGGCGACGCGGTTCAGCCGCCTGCAGCTGACGGACGAGGTGACTTAGAGAGATGGCGATTTGCATAATGCAATTCAACGGGATCCCGTTTCAAGGAAAAGTCAAGAAGAACAGGGCAATTACAATGAAACTCCATGGGACGCGGTGGCTTTCACGGCCTTGCTACCGACCACCTAGACGATGTCGACTTTATAAATATTCAGCCGGTCGTTAAGGTGCGAGAGACAGAGAGGGTTAAGGCTGCGCGTCTGCGGGAAAGGGGGGAGGACAGGCGGAAGGGAGAAAAGTAGAAAGGGTGTATAAAAGTCGTGCAGCCCGATGCGGAGTCGAGCGTTATTATGCGCTCTCGCGGTTCCTTGTAATTCGATTCAAAATGCCGGCCTGATAATAGCAACTGTATTGCCTCCAGCGAATTTGCTTTTTCCTTTTCCCTCGGTTGGATCACTTGTTCTCTCTGCCTCTTCTGTCCATGTAACAGCGAACGTTTTATTAACACTTTGGAAATTGTCAGATGAACGACGGCAACTACCAATTACAATTTTCGACAGCTTTTCTCCTTTCGCGATGATCAAAATTAGAATAATTTTCTGCTGTTAAGGTAGGGGTACTTGGAATTAAAGATTAAATTCATGACAACAATAAATATTTAGCCTATATATTACACAAAAATGAATTTATAAACAGTGCGATTTTCAATTTATGAACATTTCACCTTTACAATAAACCGATTTTTATAATTAAACATTACTGACAAACAAAGTAACCTTAACAAAGCCTATGAAAAGTAAGCACAATGTGTAAGAAGTTAACTTTTATTAAACATCATAGTACTACCCGGAATCACTTTCATTAGTCTAACCGCCGATTAAATCCCGACCCTGACGATGCATCGACACAACAGCGACCAGCTCGCGGCGGCCACTTACCAAGCGCAAAGATCCCCTAGACACCAGTGGTAAGGAGTTCACGTAGCAAAGAAATCCGACGAGTAAATCGAAAAGAAGCACAAGGACAACGCGCGTTGGTCGCTGATGTGAAGAACGGCACGGCAGAGCGAGGGGATCGGCCAAAGACGGGAAGATCGAAGGACTGGTTGCCACGGGTTTCGCCCGGGCGGGGTGATTGTCTTCGCCTCGGAGAGAGAAAAGCGGATTAAGGCGGTTGGTTAAAGAGCAGTTACCATATAGTTGAGCAACGAAGCCACGGACCGAGGCGGCAGAAGGGTGGCACCGGGATGGAACGTGGAAAAGGAGATGGTTTCTTGAATCGTGGTGGTAGGAAGGTACACGGACTTGGTCTCACGCGAACTCTCTCTCTCTCTCTCTCTCTCTCTCTCTCTCTCTCTCTCTCTCTCTCTCTCTCTCTCTCTCTCTCTCTCTCGCTCTCTCTCCCTCCCTCTCTCTCACTCTCTACCTTTCACCCCTGCGTTTTCTCTTTCTCTCACTCACTCACTCTTTCAGTGACTCTCCACACTCTTGCCTCGACCGGCTACGTCCATAACTAGCTTCAGTTCCAAGGCAAGGAAGGCAGCTCTCCTCGAGTAGGTATATGGCTGCCGCGCCGTCGTTGCTGCTACCACTGCCACGGTTACTGCAATAGCAGAAACTGTCGAGTTAAGTAACTGCCGGTACTTACAGTAACTTCGCGCGCAATGAGACCGCCTACATAAATACACCTAATACACTTGCCTCCTTTCTCTACTCTCCCCCACCTCCTGCCCTCCCACCCCAACGCCTTCACTGTACCCTATCCTGTTCGCCGGCAACATGCAGGATATACCCCCATTCCCCTTTCGTTGCGGTAAATTCCCTGGGTGGCGCGGGGTTCCGCCGCGGCCTTCTGCCACGATACAACGGTACATGGCTTCCGTCGCGCAGTTACATTCCAACTTTCATCCTTCGCCCTTCCTCTACCGCCCTCTCCACTCTGCCGCCCGTTTCGTTTCCAACCCCTCGCTCGCTCGCTCGCGCCCCCTTTCTTTTTTCTGCCTCTCCTTTTCACTGCTTCCGTTCGCGATAGCAACGCGTCGTATAAGAGCCGTCGCGTAATGATGCTCGCCTTAATTGTCGGCCGCCTATTCGGTCTTCTTATTCCCCGTGAATGGCTCCGAGCGAGCCATGAATGGAGTGTTCGATGGAGCACTACCCGTCGCGTGTACTCGGCTCCCCCTTTTTTACTGGAATTTTGTGAATTATTTCTACCTCGTTTTTTCGAGAAGAATTTCTTGCTCGCCCGGCGAGTGACGAGTAGACTGTTTATGCGGTTTCCAGTTGTTAGATATAGTCTTAGGGAAGCTATCGAAAGGAATTTTAGTTTATTGTTATGGTGAATTTTGATCTGTTCGAATCGCTGTGAATGTAGGATGTTTCGTGTGAAAATAATCGTGTACTTTGCATTGTGAAGTATGGTGTAAATTGTATAAACACTTGTAACATAATTAGAATAATATTTATGAATCTATAATGGAAGGTAGTGGATGAGAAAATTAACTAGAATTTACTAGTGAAATATTGTAGTCGTTCATATTTCTCTATTGCACTCGACTGCAAGGAAAGCAATAAAAGGATCAGAGTATGTTGCCCCCACCGAAATCGATTAAATTAATATGGGATACATTATTCAGGATTATTATGTTTAACTGTGGCCAGATTAATACGCGTAAGCTCTCCAGAGTTATTGTCGCTGTTCTATATCACATCTGGCATTGCCTTACCTGCACGCTACATTAGACAATAACGCGGAGTGTTGGGGGCAGCTATACAGCGCAGCGACGATAATCTTTTAAGAGCATAGTACTTGCAATGGAATTTAATTGTAATTAGATTACTTTATAATTGTTTTGCGTAAAATTGTGTTCATTTCGATAAAAATTATACATTATAATGAATAGTATGTGAAATCTAGTACAAGAATTTTAACAAGAAATGCTAAAATTAATATGTTCGATGTAGATGTAAATGAAAATTTATTTTTAAATAACTAAACTTCTTTCAAATAATGTCCGCGTAAAACTCAGGGACAAGAATACGGAGATTATAAAAAGTGTATATGAAACGGTGGCTCTTAGAGAACGACGGGGTCTTTCCATTCACATTTTAGTAAAGTTAAAGTAAAATTCCTTTTCTTAGCTTATAATTTTTCCTGTCGCTTCAGAGCTCGTTATGTTTGACAAAGACTCCATTCGACTAAAGGCGATAAAAAAATGTCATTATCTCAGCATAAGTATTACTCTGCAGATACATTATGATGTTATCCCTTCATCGCGCCACGCTATACTTATCGTTCACAATTTTTGTTCGTTGAGCATGGAAAAAGAAACGTCGTCTGCTCACTTTAAACCGATCACATTCAAATTTCATTGAACGAAGACTTTTGCGACGACACTCTTTAAACTGATCAAGATTTCTGTACATTATCGCTAAAGATTAAAAGTAAATTTTAAGTAAATTTTATTAAATTCATTTCGAACATAACAAAATCTTCAAAGGCCACCACACCCATTACTTTTATACTACGGCTCAAATACTTGAAGAAGTGATCCAAATAAAAATCCAAAACACGTGTTCTGCGTTCGTTAACTATATCACTGCTTTCGGTATAATCCCGGTAGTTTCAGCGATGTTGCGCTTCAGTTTGAACTCACGAAGTAACACTGCTCGTAAATCGCGAATCTTAAGTTTTCGCAAACAGTATAACATGATACCGCAGGTACCCAAATATCGCAAAGATTAAACTTTATCGCCGAGCAAAAACAATTGAAGGAAGACAAGTGTTGCCAAAACAGAATGGTAAATTTGAACACCATTGTATCCACCGCTCATTACCCACCAACCTAATAAATCACACTCGAAAAGCAAACGATGTACCCTGTCTTTAATTAGCAACGTTTCTCGACACCTTAATGAAAACCCAATTTCCTCCCGATCAATAAAAAAAATATGTCGCCGGAGATCACTAGAATCTACTTTACCCGTCAAGATTTTCCCGTGAACCCTGTAATAAAAGGATTAGCTCGCGGATAATCCATAAATCCTTTACAGATTATCTCTATTAAGCCTGAAAGTCCTCGGTCTTGTCTTCGTTACCGATTCAAGAGGAGTGCTCGCCATGTAATTCCGTCATCGGCGATCGCACGTTTCATTTCGCTGGTTTCCCTCGTCCGCCCGCTCGCCGCTTCACCCTCCGACTCTAGCTCCTTCGGCGACCATCTTCCGCATGAAACGAAGAGCGTCAGCGTGTTCGGATAAACACGGTTTCGCCCGATTTCACAACGGATTCGCCTGTTCCCCATCCATCCACAGTTGGCCCTATACAGGAAGAGCTCTTTTCCGCGCGGTGGAGAGGGTGTGACAAACAAATGCACCGCGTCAGCCCGGCGTGACACTCTTCCGTGGCCTGGGCTGGCTCGGCAAAGGGGGAAGTGAACCAGCCAAGGGGTGGTTAAGGCGAAGAGGCCGGTAGCCAGACGAGGATGAAAGCCAGAGGATCGTGGAAGCCGTGCTCAAGTAGACAAGGGACACGTCAGCCGCCATCCTTCTACTCAGCCTTTTATAGATTATTCACGTACAATGGTCGAGTGACAAGTGGCGGGCCACGCCGCCATGGAGCGTCGGATCCGCTTCCCTCCTTCACCCCACGTATGAAGTCTCAATTTTTCCTTTTCTTGTTTCCTTCCTTTTTTTCTGCGACGTGTAGGCGTACGCAGGTCGAGTTGACAAAGGAGCAGATAACGAAGCAATCAATTTCGGGGCCCCTTTTTCCCGGCGACAGTGTTCTCGACGATCTGAACGATGGAGTTAACTTTGATTAGGTCGATTTGGACTTGGACATCTTCGCGGTAATGCTACACTTTTTCATCCGTTGATTTTAGACATTTATTCGTGTTACAGCAGTGATTAAGTAAAGAAAATGGTTTTAACACTGGAATTGCCGTACAAATCGAAATAATGGTTTCGGTTTCCTTGTTTCGCAATTATTGATATTTTCAAAGCATTGAATAGTCGAAATAATTTTGAAAATAAATAGTTTCATTTGAATGCTATAATGAATATCTGAAGAAACCGAAAATAATCTATTATTACAATATCCATAAGGATTACATATCAATCGTATTAAATGCTCGGTAGTTCTAGTGTTAAAGAAGAACAATTCGGTAAAAGTAATTTAATCTCGAACGATCACTACGATATAACTTAGGTATTTTGCTGGGAAAAGTTATGTTTTAGAATGATAGCATACCGAAATTCCGTAGATTAATCAAAACGTCAAGCAGGTTTATACGCCAGCAGCGTGTCAGCCGACGCGTTAAAGAATCCGTCATCGTTTGTCCTCGGTGGAGCGACAATAACGTTGTCGGGAAGCGTTCTGTCGCATATTGTCACTTCGGAATTCAACGAGGAGCAGATGCGGCGCGTGTCGAATTACGGGATCGATGAATGTTTCGTGCGATATCGCGAGCACGCCGCGCCCGTGATTCCGTTCCCGTAGATCGTCATAAACGCGAAAGTCGTAAAACGCATGAGGAGAAACGCTCGGCGCAGTAGTTGGCCGAGCGCATGTGAATGCAGACCGTCGGATACCAGGCGGCACAGTGTTTTTTTCCCCTCCTAGCATTCGGTATCGCGCTGTTTGGTGTTTTAATGTTGATTGGACGACTGCCGATTCAGCCGACGTTCGTTTGCCACGATTGTTGTTTCGGCGTCGAACGTGGCCAAGCGAGAATTTTCAAAATTCGACCGGCCAGCGCATACGCTCCGTAGCAACGCCGGATAAATTGACTACGAAATCGCGAGCGCCCGCGGATTTATTTCCTTTCGAGTGGCCGCGCATTGTTCCGCGAGTATTTTTTCGAAGAATCTTTCGACGAAGTACCAGCCCATCGTTGAATTTGATATATATTCTTTCGTTATTTGTATACGTTTTACTTAATGTTAGTAAGTTTCAATTTTTGCGAATAAAATCTTAACTGTTGTCTGCTTTTTACTGTGCTGTGTTGTGTCATGACTTTATGTTGGAACTGAAAGCTTTGGTAATCAGATAAAATAATTACTACGTATTTTTGGTTATATAAATTCTTTCTATTTGATGTATCATTTCTCTTCCAAATAAAAATTTAACAGAAGATACGTTTATTTTCCAACTTCGTCATTGGCCTCATCCCCGCTTTTGGAGAAGATTTAGACGTCGGGTGAGTTTGACAAAATGTGCTGGCGACGTTGACGGTTACCGACCGGAAACTCTCTCGTTGGTAATCATTCTCACTTTATTACCAGCAACTGATTTATTGCTTGATAAAGGACAGGTATATGGGTGGGTATTGTTATTATAAGGAGGGATCTACGGGAGCCATGAAGCTGCATGTAGCAGCTGAATAGTGGAGGATGTACGTGTGTGTGTAACAGGCGGGATGAGTTTAAGTAAACGCTTGAATATGAAAGCCAGTTCGTTTGCAGTGTGCACGTACGGAAATTTTGATGGAGAAACACTCTCGTGCCATCGTTTTGGTAACTCAACAAATTTCAACGATAAATTTCGACTTAAAACGTTGATATTCCAAGATAGCGCGCTACGTGTATACATCGGAATAACAAATGACACGTCATAGTGATGTATCCGGTTAGCCAAAAAGTCTTCCTGGTTTTCTTCAATGCGGAGAGTATACTTGTTAAAAAATATAGGATTCTTTACATAGATGGAATAAGGGAACTACTTGAAAGGTGACAAATTTGTCAAATATAACGGGTAATATATAGTTCAATAAAATGTAATTTGATAAAGCGAAGTTTATTCCTCAGCCTCTTTTAAAATGCACAAACACTTTCTAACAAACTCAATATCTTGTTTCTCAAGAAAACTCTTCTCCTTTTGTTCGTATGTGAACCGAACAGCGTGAGTCCTCGATACGATCACGGCGATAGTAGGCCGGATCAACGGAGGGCTTAAATCACCGTTTCGATTATTATCGACAGCAAAGATGTTGTTCTGACGCGTTTCTGTGATCTTTTACAGCGACAGAGATAACTTTAATGAAACACTGCGTTTATAGAACGTGAGATTGTACTTGTTAGTGTGTGGTGTAATTGATTGTGTAGTATGAGCTACGACTGTCGATTGACGACTGACAGTGTCTATTAAAGACATAGTGTCTACTGGAGACTGATGAGTTGCAACTGCTATTTGCGTTTTTTGTCTGATGACTGCTGCCCGAAGACTGACTGTCCGCCCAGAGGGAGGATGTCGAAAAGTAGGTTCGCGACGACCTCCAGAACTAAATGGTGAGTTTGAGGGAATGTCATTGGACGATGACATTGGGAAGCAAATGTTGTGTGGGTACGTGCGTCACCGACTTTGTGTCGAGCAGGTTCATAAAACCGTAGGGGAGTGGACCTGCTAATACCGTGGAGGGGTGGGTCTGCACGCAAGGAATAGTAATGCTCGCCTATCTGGTGTTAATGATTATCCTTTCTTTACCGAAATAATGATTATGGCCAGGAAACACAACCTCGTGAACTGAGTAATCCTGTGCTAAGAACAGCATGTAAATTGGAGAAGGAAGTCCCTTATGTTACACGGACGAATTAAGTTGCAGGAAATTTCCAGCTCAGGTTGTGCTCCGACGCATTGAAAATTGAAAGTTTCAATGATGAGTTCATCTCAATGACTACTGAAAAATTGGGAGCATTGAGATGTCTTCCGGAAGTTGCGCCCCGAAGCACTTTTCCTACACCAATTTTCAAGAGGGGAAATACAAAAATTATTTTCTAAGAAAATTCACGTACCTGGTAAAATTGACTTTTTCTTCGAACAAAGCATCTTCGGTAAAACGTCAAGTAACTTTAAAATAAATTCACTTTGTCTAAAAAAATCCGACAATAGATCTTCTGATTTCTTCGCGAGTCTAATGCCATGCTATAAGATAAAATCTAACCGAAATACCACGAAACGAAACACCTCGAAATAGATCTCTTCCATAATAAGGAACGCGCCACGTGACTCGTGCAATCAGTAGGAGCCTTTAATCGGTCATCAAACAGTTGGTGTAACCGAAGCTTCATCAGCCGTCCGCTTAAGCGTGACATTCGATTGCGCAAACAAGCCGGAGTACCTGCCAATTTCGCGGGTCCGCAATATTGTATCCCGTGTCCGTAAATTTCCCGAACGATGTACAAAAATGGCCGAAGTTCACGCGACACTGGGCTCGACACGCGGACGTGTCCCCCACGAATTTGGGTCGTCGGTGGAGAGGGAACCGGTCCCGAATAATGTCCGTGTATATCGCGTGTTGAAAACGGCCGACGGAATCGTGTCGCGTAGCTTGATAATACACCAGGCGGAGGACTCAGTCTCACGGCCGAGAAACGAGAAAGGATAAGGCGTCGTGTTGCGAAGCGGACTTAGACGTTTGGAACATGCCGAGGTCCATCAAAAATTCAATCCATACGACTGTTCTCGTTGTTTCTTGCCGGGGCGAGAGGGAAAGGGAGAGAGAACGGGCGCGAAACGTTCCGTGGAATTCTCGATGCGACGCATGGAGAATGACGAATGTATGTACGGTGTTCCCGGGTGGACGGGAAACGGAAAAAGGTGAGATTTCGCGCAGCGAAAGAGAAAAAGGAATCGAAAGGGGGAAAAGGAACGGCGGAGTTGCATCGGAGAAATTGGCGCCTGCTTTGGTTCTTGAAGCATGTGTGCCCCATAAATAACATGTAAATATTTTCAATAACTGCCGGGGCAACCCCAGCATGAAAAATGCAAACCGCTTTGCGTCCGGTCCTAGCCGCGCGCCGCCACGGTATCGTAACGTGTGCATCCAGACGGGCTCCTCCAACCCCCGACGAGCCACTCCAGATCGGCGGCCGCACTCTTCAACCCCCTCGACCCCCGCCCACCTAGATCCCACGCCAAACTATCTTTTAATATATCTGTATGTACACGGTGTCCCGCGCGAAATTTATGGTACCGGACGCCGGCCGATATTTGTTTCACTCGAGCGGCGACTTCGCCCTCCGGCCGCGCCTTATATGTTATACGCCAGCCAGTGAGCGGCCCCGTTCGGAAAAAGAGCCAGCGTTCGGGACGAAATAATTCCGGGAATATGGAATCGTGACTCTCGCGCTGCGTTCCGTTGCGCCAAGCACACCTGAACGCCGCACCGGACCGTGAATCTAGATAGCGCGAATATAAATCTTTCCATCGCGTAATAAATTTCAGGTTCGGGTTCTAGGAACGAGATATAAATTGCGGCATTTTTGATTTTAATAAACGTAGGAGATATTTGTTCGTGCTATTCGTTGCATATTATGTAAGTGGTTCGCGTATTGGAATCACGATTCACCGGCTTATGGAAATGAAAGTAACGGATGGTTGTTATTTGTTGCAGGGGCTTCGGGTTCATCACGTTCGCAGATCCGGCGAGTGTAGATAAAGTACTGGCACAGGGTAACCACGAGTTGGACGGCAAGAAAGTGAGTATTCAGCGACCGTTTATATTATCCCCTCGAGTGTGATCTGTGTTTTAACCCTTTGCACTTGAGAGGTGACTCTCAGTTATTACTTGATTAGGGGTAACAAGATAGTAAGTTTTCTTATATTAGATTCAACTCTCTACAATACATGAATATATGAAATATTGAAATATTCAGATGAAATAACTTTGTTTCTTAATTTATGTATATTTCCTTATTAATTAGTCATAAAGAATGTTGTCTTTACCATCGAAAAATGTTGGAGTATTTCCAATGAAAAAATTTCAAGTGCAAAGGCTTAAATCTTCTTTTCCAACTGTTCCGCCGTTACAAATGTGAACTCCTTTGTATCTACGCGCATGAAACACGCTTAAAGAAGCGAGAATTCGGGATGTCGTACCGAAAACGCTTCAATTAAGAAATTATCGTCCCATGCAATTATCAATTGCGTTCTTTATTAGCGAAAACGTTTGTAAAGAAAATTTCTTCCATCTTCATCGCCTCTCGCCGAGTTTCTTGCTCCGCGGACAAATCGAAACCGGCGAGTAATATTTGTCTGTCGACGGGATCAATTAACCGGGACTGTACTACATCAATTATTTCGATCAACAAACTCCGGTGGAGGTTAATTGCTCTCGCGGCACACATTTGATTGCGGCGGCCGTGCGAACCGATTTTTCTTGTGCGACCGACTTGTCTTCTTGCGCCGCGTGCAATCGATAACGCGGTCGTCCGTCTTCGTTCGGCGCGCGGCCGACGTTACCGTTCCCTCCGTCTATCGTGCTGTCCCTCATTAACCCTTTTTCTGCCCCGTCACTGTTTTACCAACGCGTCTCACGGGCCTCCGAATGGATATCGGTGACCTTAAGTGGTCGTTAGCCACGGCAAACTAACGATCCCCTAATTAGTGCGTAATAGAACGCCACTACCCAAGGCATGCCCAGTTTTCCGCAGCCTAACAACTTCTCCCTGCTGCTTTCCGATAAGTATCTCAACGCCGTGAAAAAGTAGTCCGGCCCGGTGTGACTCCTCGCCCCGCGTCGAAGACGATACCGACCATTCGTGACACTTGGACAACCAGGGCGAACGATTTGACCGTCCCCGGAGAAATCGGAGCGCGTATTTCTCTCTGTAGCCGGCATTATTCGCCTGGGAAAATGTATCGATGTATCGTTCGATGGAATTCAACGCGCTCCAGTGGAAATTGCTTTATAAGAAAATTATTCAACCCCTTGCTTCCCGTTGGCGTCCCTACGGTGACACACAAAATTCAGAAAATATTTAACCTCTGCTTACACGAGATCGGAAGAAGCATTTAAATAAATAGCAATTGAGAAATGTATTTGAGATTGTTTCCGAATCAGTGATCTCAATTTTCAGAAGCTTCACTGCTGGAAGCTTCAAACAGAAAGCTTTAAAAGGAGTTTTATGGTTAAGTTGATATAAAATAATAACGGTTGATATCATATAGCTTCTGTTCTATATGATAAGCAGTTGCAAATTATTCAACGATCTTTAAACATTTACTGAGTAATTCCCTTAAACTCTCGTAGCTTCGATGTACCAATCCATACTAAAATATGAAAACCAGCTGACTCGTTCAATTTCGCTCAATCCGAAGACCAATAAAAACATTGAAATGATCGGAAAATTTTCACCAGCAGCGTAGACGATGACAGAAATCATAATAGGATGCGGTTGCATAGTCCTTGAGCTCGCTGGCATCTCATCCTCGCGCGCTATCCAGGAGGTGTTAGACGCCACCCAGCTCGGCGCGGCGCGGCGCAGTGTTCTCGCAATTTGCATTAGTCGAGCGAATTACGCGAAATTTATGTGAGTCTGGATACACCGGCGGCAACGGCGCGGTTCTACGGTTAATACGTATTCGGAGTACTTACGGAAGCGACCGCGCAGTCGTCGTACTTATGGCTCTGTGGACAGCTAATGTCCGCAACTATTTCTCTCTGTCCGCCCTATCCGCCCTTGTCCGCCTATTCGTTCCTGCCTTACGGTATTATTCCTGGCGTATTGTCTCCCCGGCAGAAACGTATTTGCCAAACGATGGCGTGTCGCTGTTTTCGACGATTAATCTCTGCCAAAAGCATTGCGTTCCGATGGCACGGCGGGTACGCAACGACGCGTGTCGCCCGGGCCGCATACCTCGTAATTGTCTAAGCGCGCGTAAAACCAGCCCAGCCCCCCACTCCCGCCACCTGAAACCATCCCCGGGAAAAGTTTCCTCGTCGAAAACATTGTCGCGACTGTTTGCACGCGTTGCCGCCATTAATGCGCAACCCCTGCATCCGTGGAATTCGTTTAATTCGTTTGTTTGCTCTCGGCCAGGCCCGTTCGACGTATCCGCGAGACGAGCGGCCTCTCCCCACCGCCGCCGCTTGTTTGCCAGTTACCCGGATGACGCTCGTCGGGGGTGGAGAAATGAACAGCGGCGGGGTGGGATTCCAGACAAACGGGTTTCAATGTTCATTCATATGTGGAGACTCCGTCCGCGGGGAAATGTATTGACACGAATTTTGCGGCGAGTGAATGGCTGCTGGTTGATCCCTCATTTCAATAATGTTCGTATGATAGATTCATTACTCCATTGCGGGGCAATGACGTTCCGTTCGTAAGAACATTTCCGTCGCCGTGTTCTTGCGAATTTGGTTTCATTTCGGAATCTGGGGAATATTTTTGTCTACCTGAAAATTATCGTAGTGTTGTAAATTTTTGTTAGAATTATTTAACATTAGAACTACCGAGCACTTAATGCGATTGATATGTAATCTTTACAAAGATTGCAGCAATACATTGTTTTCGGTTTCTTCGGACATTCGTTATAGTGTTTCAGCAAAACTATTTATTTGGAATTTCGAATATTTAATACTTTTACAATATCAATAATTACAGAATAAGAAAATTAACATGAGTCATTTTGACGCGTACAATAGTTCTATTGTTAATACATCAAAGAATACTTCATCCTCCCACATTCACTGATACTAAACAGGCTAAATCGCGATACTAAATCGCTAGTGTTAAGTAGGCACCTATTACCATGAATATTCCACAATATTTGCAAAGTCATTCAATTACAAAGTGCACCCAGTTTTCGCCAAATGTGTCCTATCATACGAATGCACTTTCTCTCAATGTACATTTATCACAGCCCGTAATTAGACTATTTCCCAATCAAATTCCAAAGCTAGCTTCCTTCCATTCAACGGCGCCCGGTATATCTCATCCTCATTCTCAGCGTCCTCGAGATTTGTTCTTTGTTTGTTTTCTTTTTCCCTCCGCCCCGTTGCAGCTGCCTTTTGTCCTCCACCTTCGTTCACCTTCGCTGCACCCCCGCCGGCTCTATTCCGGTCGACGCAAGACGCGGCGGAAAGCTACGCGACGGGAGTGGTGGTTGGGGAGACGGCGCGCGGCGTGCAAGAAATGCAAGCCGGCGAGAGCGCGCACGACTCTCGTCCACTGACAAGCTTCGTCACATTAATTAGCGGATCGTTCGTCTCCGCTTGCGTTAATGAACGCTCTCATGTAATTCTCGAGTGGCCCTTCGGTCGTGTTGCGCGCGAGAGAAAATAGACGAAACAAAGGGGGAGAAGAAGCGAGTTCGGGCACGGACCGGAAGTCGCGCGGCACCGCCGGCTCATCCTCTCTGTCTCGAACCGTATCGACGAACTCGCGCATCCCGCGTATAAAATTCGATGTGGCGGTCCCGAGGGAGAGGGAGAAAAAAGGTCTCGTTTACACACAGTCGAGTAGATCGTTCGCGGTTACCTACTTCGCTCACTTTCATCCGTTTTACATTTCACTCGAGAACACTCTTCCGTTCATTTCTTATTATCTACCAACCTGCCCCCACCCTCGACCCGCTTTTCCCCTTCCGACCATCCTCAGGACTCTTTGAATTATGAAAACGAAGAAGTGTCTGCGCACTCGACGACGATACGAGGAAGCACGTAATCAGCGGTATTCTTCTTTCGCAATGAACCAGCTGGAATATCGCTGGGACGAGCACCAAGAAATTCGGTGTGAAATGATAATGAAACGATCGTCCTTACCCGCTCGACGGCGCGCCGGCGAAATGGAACGGGAACGGTTGACGGAGTTTTATATTCTTTTCTCGCGCGACGAACTCTTTCCGTTGGTCGTTGAGATTGACGAACCAGTATGTATGTAGGTATGAGGATATTCATTTAGAAGGGGATTGTATATCGACTTCGAGTATTCGAAAGAATGTCGTTGAGCGATTGGTTCTCTTTTATGGTGTGAGTATTTGTGATGAATAATTACAGTGCTGGTAAAACTGTTTGAAATAATGCATAATTTTTGTTACGGATCTGATTGCGTTGATTTAATGGTTTTTTGGCGTGAGTAGTTAATATATTTTTTGTGCGAAGCGTGAAATTGACTGCAATTGAAATAAAAATTGAAAGCCTGTTTTGAAATCATTAGATTTTTATTCGATGCTATTCTTTACGCAGCAAATGGTTTACGAAGGATTTACACTTCAAGACTGAAATTGAACACCGCCTATTTTCCGACTGAATATAACCAGAAGTATTATTTATCACTTAAACTGAAAATTACGTGAACCAAACAATCAAATTATTGTTCGTGGAATCATTATAAATGAGTAGAAGAATGCGCAGTAAATTGTGACGTTTTTACTGTCAAGCGTGAGTCACCGGACAATGACAGGAACGTTAATATTATCGAAAATCACGGGCAACGCATGCGTGAGAGATTTCGCGAACCGATAGCGCCGCCGTTTCTCTCTATTTGTCCCGGACAATGATTTCGCAACCTGCCGCGTAAGCACATGCAGCCTGTCGCTTATGGCCGATCAGAATGGCCTTCAAATTGCGCTTAATCGGCTTGGGTTCTGATTAAAAAATACATGAATTGCACGTGTCGCGGTTGTGCAGCATCATTTGCTTTCTGTTTAAGCGTGCCGCGCGTACCGCCAATAGTTAAATCAATCGGTGCTGACTATATGTACACGTATCTGCGACTACATACACTGAGACGGTAATGAGACCTCTTAAGTTTCCTAAAATGATGTTCTCTTAATTGCAATTAGAAGTTCAGGATTCACAATTTTTTAAAGAAATATTATATATGTTTTAATGATGATCATCTTTTCTTTCCCATCTTTAACACTAAACGTACTGGTACTTTATATACACCTGTTCCTACTGTAATCAGTTAAATAACTAGTTATAAAATATAGGTAAAGGGATTAAACGATACATTTTCCTTAGTGAAAACAGAAACACACGGAAAAATAAAAATTGAAAAACTGATTAACTGGACAATATAAGGAACCGATATAAAGTTAAATGAGCAAAAGAAATGCAGAATTTTTCATCAAATTTTAAAACCGGTCATTTTCCCGGTCCTGGTGGGGTTAGTGTTAACCGTTTGCAGTATTTTCGGTTCCCACTTTATTATACTATGATTATAACTTTAGCATATTCGATTCAATTAGAGTATCAATTAAACCACGAATTTCATAAATTCAATAATGTGTGCTAAAATAATTCGATGAGGTATCTACCTTAATTCAGGAATCCATTTCGCTGGAATTAACTTTAAATATTCAAAGTGGATGAAAATAACTTGAAATTTATTATTAGGGGACAATTCGGCGCGTCTGAATTAAAATATACCGCCATTCCCTTAACCCGCGCTCTATCGTTTGCCGCATGGCGATGGCCGTCGGGTTCCCCGTGCTTCGGCGATTTCTCGCACGTACCACCCGTTTGCTTCGCGGCGCGAACGCTTTCGTGATATACATAGCGATACTAGTGGCGTGCAATTACATTTGTAATTCTGTAATGAGCTTCAAGGAAAGGGAGGCGCAGTCGAAGGCGGCCGGCCGAGCGAGCACGAGCGCAGCGACGCGTGTGACTTGTCACGAATGAACCTGTCCTCTTCGTCGTGTCGCGCGCGGTGTCACGTGTCGTGTTCTTTCTGTGTCGCGATACTGAACGCGGAACGCGATTATTAACTGCGTTACATTGTAGCCGGTGTGCAAAAACCTCGGCGGAACGCAGCCAAGGAAAATTGGCGATAAGCGGGAACGCGTTGCGTGTTACTGCGTACGTAACGTAATTGCCTCTTCCGGGGAAATTTACGCAACAACATTGGGTGAATATTATTGTTACCTTAATTTATATTTGAACAGCTGATCTCAAATAGGAAACCGTATATGATTGCGCAACTGTAAAAATTAGTAACATTCCGAAATTTCTCGTCGAGAATATTTTCTTTATTTTTCTATGCACTATACATTTAAACGTGAAGTATTATTCAATTCGATTCGACGTTTCGTGGCGTTCTACAATTGTTATACGCGGCAATCTCGTCTATTATACCCTCGGGGTAGGTTTTTCCCCCTTTTGAAACTAAACCGGCACAGTTCAAGCAGAAGGAAAATGTCGACGATGACGGGAGAATCTGATTTTTCGCAAATACAACAGAGATCGTATCGCGTGGGGTTGCAGATGTCTGGTTACGAGGGTGGAAAGGGTTGATGGCGGGCGGAAGGGGAGAAAAGAGGCGTGAAAACGTCAAAGCTTTTTAGGAATGTCTGCGCGACCCGCATTCTTGGATATTCTGAATCGGCGCCCAGTATTTCAGAGACGCCCGCGACGACACACTGTTCGCTGAGCCCGGTGCCCTTTTCCCACTTCTTCTTTTACTATTCTAGCTGCTACTGGCGAGCAGAATGATGGCTTAACCTATTTCAGCTGCTTTCCATATAACGAGCGTTGGAAAAGGAACAAGTAGGATCGATGGAATAAAATTAAAATTTTTTGTTGATTTATCGGATGTTATAGCTGTTCTCGAAATTTAATTACATTACACGTGTACTACAAGGTTCATTCAAATAAGATCACCGTTGTTGAATACATTTCTCATTTGTAGTTTCATGAAACAGTTTCTCTAAAATATTCACGAGCCACACATTTATAGAAAATAATGAAAACGAGTCTGAGAACTCACTACAAGACGATATCCAATATTAGTAATAACTAGTAACAATTGTCTTTATCGCATGATTAGAAGAACAGAATCTTCCTCCCCACGCATTAAAATTTCACGCTTGCCAAAACAATTGTTGAACAGTCACCGAAGAGGGAGTCGCTTTCTACGGAATTGAGTGTCTCCTCGTGTCTGCTACACAGCGCGCACCGAGTGTACTCAGATCAATGACGCGTAACCCCCGAATGGTGCCATTCTACTCGAAACCGCGGCGAAGTGATTCTACGAAATTTGGAAGCGATCCAACGGCTGAGCGCGATTTCATTACCCCGTAAGCTGAGACGTTAACCATCGCATCGCCGCGAACAAATGAAACGGACGGTGGCCACTCGGCCACATCGTTCCACACCGCTGATACCGCTTAAACGGTTTTGCGCGCACCCTCGCCCGTTGCTAGCTACGCCGCCGCGCCGCGGAAAATGGTGAAAAATAAGCAGCGTCGCTCATCCGCGGAATAATTTATTTGAAGAGCCCGAAGCCACTAAGCCCTGCGGAAATTGTCTGCAGTCCTTTACAGAACTGCAGCCACCCCTGGTTCTCCTTCTCCCCCTTGAATCCTCTCTGCTTGTCTCCCTTCCGTCTCCGCAGCTCTCCTTTTCGCCGAGGTCTCTCTTCACCCAGCACCGAGCGCGCACTTCTGCGCGTTTCTTTCTTCTTTCCTCTCTCCTCCGTCGAGTGAGTCAACAATACGAGAAGCGTCCATTGTCGAATGCTTTTAAATTTGAAATACAAACCGTCTGCCTCGCCGCCCCCATCCTCCACGCCCGGCCTCGAGCTCGCCATCCGTGCAACCTATCAACGTCGTCGTGCATGCGCACCTATCACCCAAAAGGCTTTCTCACTTGCATTTTTTTCTTCCTACCGATACCTGACTTCCCGCCTTCGTCCCTCGCGCTCGCCCTATATCCACCCTTACCCTTTAAAGCGCACAGCCGGCAATGAACAGTGTTTCTCAGCTTTCCGAGTATTCGTATCTCGGAACTAGAAGGGTATTCTGAAAAATCAGCCTGAGCTCCATTCCAGAACGAGATTCTTTCGAACTCTGTACCCGGGGAATCGATCACGATTATGAAACTACTTTTGTGGGGTAGAATTTTCAATGTCGCGGAGATGGAATATAGGAATCTGATCGAATATTGGGTATCGTACAAATTATCAGACTGTCTGCGAACAATGCATTTATCCTTGATACATAGTTCGAATCGGAGAAACTATCCAATATTTCACTAAAGCAACAAGAGCAGAACATGGTTAAATACTTCATTAACGTTGCAGAACACGAACAGCGAAAGAAGATTTTGTATTATGCAGCCCGCAGGGTTGTCCGCGTATCCGGTTCGCAGCGGACGAGCGGTGATCGAGAGTCTCCAAATGAATTATTATAGCCGAACGATGAATTCGTCTGAACATAGTCTCGTTAATCCCCGTCGACGGATCCGAAAGATATATTTTCCGGCCTTTCGAGGAACATCCGCTTACCACGGCCTCGAATTAAACTGCGAAAGCGGAGCAGTAGCATCTGTTGCTAGCGGTTTAATTCGTTCTCTCCCTTCACGAGCATTGTACGGAGCAGTAATCATAGCGAAAACAAGTCAAAACTAGAACGGCCGGTATCGTCGGCGGTTGCGGAACGAAATTACGGAAAAATTGGCACGCGTACGCGCAGTTAAGGCAACGAAGATTACGTGGAGGCGGCGTCGAGGAGGTCACGGGTGATTTACTCTAATTGTTAAGCGTCCCGTAGTTCGAGAAGTCTCATTTACATCCAGCTTGAAAGCTCTGCTGTTTCTCTCTTTCTTTCTTCTTTCTCTTTCTCTCTCTTTCTTTTCTCGATCTCTATCTCTCCGACTCCTTCTCTGTCGTTGTGTACGTGGCATTTTTATGGCGGAAAGTTGCGGTGATACAGCAGGGGAATATATTACGCTGCAACATTTTCTTTTCTGCACTGAAGATGCATACCAAGGACGTCCGACTAAATCAAGCACCGTCGCGTTTTACGACCGTTTATAAGCCACCCGGTTATCTTTCGAGACGACACTCCCTGTTGCCCGAATTCCACGGATGATTTATCCTAATATTTACTGATATCGAGCGCGACCATGCCACGGAATTTTTCAACGGGATGCAGCTGCGTCGCCGTCCGCCATACGTGGCTGCACTTTCAGCATAATGAACGATGGAAAATTGGGATTGTGGTCCGCCTATCCCCCGCCGGATAATGTAGCCTACTATTTATGACACGCGTGAACGCGTGCACGGGTATTTAACGCATGCCCGAACATAATTCTCCTGACGCGACTTATTTAATTATGCTATTAAACTGATGTGTTAAACTTCGATTTTGGAAACTAAATTAAAAGCTAATTTCGTAGATGGTATTTTTGTCAATTGATCTATCCTTTTCTTTAGAATAGCCTTCTGTTCAGTTTCAATTATTTTTCATATAGAAATTCTAGATTGGTTACAGAAGATGTACATCATTCGTTTCAATGTACAAAATGACATTGAGATAGATATTTTCACAATTCTATCAATGTCAATTGAATTTCAGTTACAACGATTTTCTTTTTCAACCTTACTTCGCGAAGTCAGTTACCGTAGACCGAGGAATGTTCGATACCGGCAGTCATAACGGAAATTTACGGGCAGGTGTGGCGCGACTGCGTCGGCGCTGCGAAGATTTTCGAAGGTATCTGGTAACTGACGTAAAATAAAACGACGAGCCCTCCCCTAGCGACCTTAATACCGTTCCCTCTGATTTCCGGCATCGTGGAAACACGATCGCCTTAATAGCGCGTAACATCAACAGGAACTTTTCCGTCCAATTCCTTTCCCCGTCAAGGAGTAAACTGTCACTGTCAGTTGAACAGTCGAAACGGGAAACTGGTCGGGAAAACTGCCTTTAGTTATAAATCACATCCGGACGGCGACTTAAATATTTTACGACGAAACTTTTGCCTTTCGTGAAACTATCTTTCAGCGGGACGCGTTTCGCTTCGCGCAGGGGAGCAGCGGGATTATTCGGGGTCGCGTCGAGTAAGACGGTCACCCTTTAAAAATTTAACAAACACCGTCGCTTAAACGGTTCGACTTATTAAACTTCGTCTCAGATTATTTCATTTAGTTGGCCGTGTTCTGATGAAATTCCATATTCCACTATAAAATTCCGTTTCTGTTTCTCTCTCCCTCTCTCTACCTCTCTTTTCTTTCATTTTTTTCTATGCGATTTAACTTTACGAGGTCCAACTCGATTGAGACGGTACGAAGAGCGAACTGTAATATACGGCCCCGAGTGTTCGAGATAGACGCTTTTAGTTATCGGGGAACCGAGTTTTGATTTATTGGGTAAATAAATAGCGAGAAATTGGGAAGTATTTGTGATGTATAATGAATATCGCGGAAAAGTCATGCAGGATTGAAATAGACATCGCATCGGAAAAGGTTGTTTAGTTAAAAGTAACGAAAATCGATAAGAATTGCTGTTACATTATTAAGTTTCACATTTTCTATACATTTGTCGTAATCAGAAAGTATTTATAAGCACTCCTTTTATTTCAAATACATTACTCTTCCAATCTCAAAATATGCAAAATCTTGTAAGAACTCGTACAATTACTTTTTCAATTTACAAAGTCTTGTAAATGTAGGCTACAAAGTTTCAATCAAATGATTCGATTAGTCAGACTCTTTTAGGAATTATTAATAATTAACCGGTTGATGAAAATGTGACGGCTAGAGTTGAAATCGACGCTGCAATGATACGCGCTCGATCCACGCGACCGTGCAGATAGAGTTCACACGTTGCACACAGTATATGACGGCGTATCACGGGTGTAAAATACCGCGTACACGTTGTAGGCAGCAGGTACCTGCGCTACGGGTGCATGAAATATAAATAATTAGTATGATATATAAGCCGCCTGCGGCCGGGTGTGCCGAGCGCGATATATCGACGTGACCCACGACTTTATTTCGAGACCGGCCACATTTTATCCGCTAAATTAGCTTTTCTGGTCGCGATTTATGTCACCCGCTTCTAGAAAATTACATTGCCGAAATAGTTAGTTTTTTGCGTTGACCACTCTGAAAAAATTAACAATGATTGAAAAATTAGTACGCGAGCATAACTATCTCTTACATTGTATCCTTTATACAAAATATCCAACCACCCAGCATTCTTCTCGAAAATCGTAAACATATTAACAAAATAATGGACAGATTTTCACGAATCTTCAATTTCAATATTTCTGTAAAAGGGAGTCTCTCAATATTTCCAAAATAAACCCCCTCGAACAACTATTCCGAACAATTTGACCTTCCAAAACTATTTCTCTACAATTAAACATCTGTAGAAGTCAATAACCAGCGTCCGTATAAAATTAAGAAAAATTTACGCTAGGCGGTCGTCGACATTGGGTATGGGCATGGTTTGCGATGTTTAGGCGATAAACATCGTAACACCAGAGAACTGTCGTACCCCAGTCGAAAGGTCGATGACTTTGATTACGCAAGTCGCAGTAGTCAGGCGAATCGCTGTCGAATTTCATAAACGTTAAAATAGTCGTGTGAGTCGTTATCAGTTATGTAATCTATTACATGTGTATCTATAATTGTTTTCAAATAGTCTATTTGTATATTGCCTGTGTCGTTTGTAACGAATAAACGGTTAAAAACGATACATCCTACACATCTCTAGTCAAAATCTACACCTTCGAAAAAGAAAATCCCAGAAAACGCTCTGAGAAAACGCGTTCGTAGCAGAAGGTCGCCGTAAAACACTGGGACAAATCTGTGTAGTCGGCGTGTATCGTTTTATCACGTTTTGAACGGCACACGCCCAGCGAGCATCGTAAAACTAATCCGAGAAGTCGTGGCCTGGAATGAAATGGGAAGGAATAATTAAATCGCCTCGTTCCTTTCGGTGGCACATGTTCGCCGGAAACGCGGTGAAAGGTACCCCTGGACACGGTCAGTTTTTACAATACAAGTGGAAAAAAGGATAACGAGGAGGAGACGGATAGCAGGTACCGCCGAATGGCGCGCTGCTCGCGCCCCCGCCTGTCGTCCGCGCCTTTCGCTAACTCTCGGCCCCTTCAACTCCCGGCTCATAGAGCCACATTCTCGAGCGATCCATTTCCAGATTAAACACGCGTAAAACTCCACTCTGCTGCGGTACACACAAGAAACGCCGTTTTGCTCTGTCCCTCGGCCGGCTACCTATTTCCGTCTCTCGCTCGCGCCCTTTCTCTCTCACCCCTCGGTTTGCCTGTCCGCCGCTCAACCCCCGGGAATACACAGGGTCTTATCTGTCCCGTCCTGCGCATGAGTGCCAGCCCCGGAAAAAGAGGCAGGTACGTTTTCGTCTGCGGGCACGTTCAAAAACTCATTGAAACGAATCCGTCACTTCAGGAAAAGAGGCTTTTTCTTTTTTGAGTCGCCCTCGGACGCGTGACCGAACCCTCCTCGCGGAGAGACGCCACGAGGACGCACGGCGCGCGGCTGGTCGTGTTTCATAATGAATCAAGTATCGTCGTGGTCGGCGATAAGGGTGCCTTTTGTCTTCGGCTGGGACTCATCTGGTTCCCTTCTTCCGCGGAACGAAAACGACGATAGGGATCGGCACCGCGAACAATTCTCCGTCGAGCTTTCGACACTCGAGACTTGAGCGGTCAAACTGTAGGAACTAATGGAATTCGTTGAAGTTAATATAAAAATTAATCGGCGTTTGGATTCGTTTGTGCGTGATTTTGTTGTATTTGGTGATCGTTGTTGTTGTATCGCTTCTGTTTTGTATCGGATTGGTGGGTCCATAGTGTTCCTTTTTCTTTGCATATGCGGGGCAGCTTTTGTTTCTGCTTTGCTGAAGGGTTATTCTACAAGACGCATTTTTCTTTACTTTTTTTCTGTAAAAGCAGAGAAAGGAAACGATAGAAATTGTACTAAACTATGGTAACAATCTACTTCGGACAATGTAGAGTCACTCTACATACGCGCTGCAAAAGTTTCAGATCTTTGATCGTTTCGGAGGAAGCATGTGCGCCACTTCCAAAAATGTAGTTTCGTGAAAAATTACTTGAAAGTTTTCAGTTCAACTTAACGGCACTTGCGTGTTCCTCGGTTCAGCCGGCTGTAACTTTGTTAAAATTTCGAATTTCGATTTCTTTTCGTTCGAAAACGTATTTCAAAAACTTGGAGTATTAAAAGACATACGCGAAAAAATTCGATTTTTTGGACCTGGCGAAGTAAAAATATTCTTAATAACGTAAATGTTAGATATTTCAACATCCGAGGGCTCTTGTACAATTACTTCAATAAATAGTTCCTTTACGAATAATGCAACTATTAAGAAGTAAGACAACTGACAAAAAGAGTACTTGAAACGTATTATCAATCTTCTACATATTCGCTCATTCAACAATAACAAACTGATGTCTTCCAGAATTTCCTTCGATCATCTTAACACTAAAACTATCAGACGAGTAAAAATGACCTATCCTTGATTTCTTCTTTTTACAATTATTGAAATGATGGCAGATGTTTCTCTGAGAAATTCTGCAAGAAACTGATTCAGTAGTATGCAAGCTGAATCGTAAACCGATTAAGGTCTCAATAAATGCACTCCCGGAGTTCCTATAGAGAATTTTCAAAAAGTCACTTGAATTGCTCGGTAGTTTTAGTGTTAAAACACACCTTACGTTTCTTTCATCCCTAAAAAACTCCGTTTAATATTCGGAAACGGCGTTTCGCGCGCTCCAGTCCGACGGACAAAGCGTTAGCATCCATAACACCTATCGGCCCCCGATTGAGCTTGGTTTTTAATACCGTGAGCTCGCTTGAACGGGACCTTAAACGATTAAATTGCGTCGGCTTGTATATGAATTAAAGAAGGAATCATCTACAATCCCAGGGGCGCGTACGCGACAATTCCACCGCGGGAACGGGGAAAGCGGGGTGGAAACGCTACTCAATTTGCCTCTACTTTCTTCGCACCTTGCAGGATCCTTGAAGGAGCGGAACGAAGGAATTTGACAAAGTTAAATCGAAGTGAAAGCGGGTGGCCCAGAGAATAGATAGGAAAGGCAGCGGCGGAGGGTAGAGGAGAGAGACTTCGGAGAAATTACCGCAAGCGTTTCGTCCCCATCCCGTCTCGCCCCTTCACCCTTTTCCCCTCGCCGCTCTTTTTCTCGTCCTTCCTTTGCCTGGCTTCGTCTTTTTCACGCATGGACCGGTACGCTCGGCTGGCACGTCAATACTTTCAGCCGATAAAGTGCTTTTCTTTACGAAACCACCATCCGTCGCACAAGCGCGGCCAATCAGGCGACAATGGCTCGTAAATTCGAGCCAATCAGGAGAGAAGCCGAGACGTGACCGCGGCAACGGTGCGATATTGCTTATGAATTATTTAAGCGGTCAGAATAACAATATTCTCTATCCCTTCCCCCCTCGACCGTCCTTTCTTTCACTGTTTTTCTGCACTGTGCGTGAACACGTTACGCGGGACAAGGAATTGTCTGACGCGTTCGATGGTAACCTGCATGCACGACTTCATCTTACCTTTTAATCCATTCGGCACTAAGGCTTTTTAAAGACGGTCCCCAGAAGCCAATACTCGAAACCATCAGTTTTACTATTATCGTTTATTTTTTGTAATCTCAACGATTTTGATTGTGCGTTACTCTTTCTGGGGTCTTGGTTTAAAACAGATATACGTTTTAATTTTTGCATGCCTTTAATTTTTACTAAAGTAAAGTAAACTAGTTTTTCAGTTCTAACTGAGAATAGAAGTTCGTAATCATTACACAGAGTGTATGATTCGCCTCGAATGTGTTAACACAATTCATCGTGATTTCTTCGGTGGCTTCCTTAGAATAGCGTCGTTTTTAATAAATCTTCAGAAAATAACTTCTGTGGTGACGTCTATTTGCCCTGAAGTTTGAATATTCATAATTGCAAAATATTATTTGCCTTCTACCACTGTAAACTGAAGTTTATTTGATTTATTGGGGGAGGCTTCCAGACCAGAATTTCAAACAATAGAATTTCTTCTCCGTTTCTTGAATTATTTATGTCCAGTGGTCCGAGGGGACTTTGAGAATTTGGGAGATTACCAAAGTTATTCGTGAATGAAACAAGACTTAAGGCTGCTTGAACACATTTCTTCTCGAAGCGGTGATTTTTGAGAAGAAAAGCGAAGACACAATGGACATTTATATATCGTCGGAGAGTAGGGTTTAATTTATGAAAATCTTCCGGATATTTCGGCGATGGGCAAAGCCTTATCGGCTTAAGTGTTTCCAATAACACGAGGGACAAGAAAACGAACTATGCAATTACCTGGCAGGCTTCAACTTCGATAATCGACAACACCCTTTCGAGTTCCCAGCGACGCGGCGGACCACCGGCTGATTCCAAAGTCCCTAACTACTTACTCCGTGGGAACGTGTACAGTGTACAACGCTGTTCGATTCCTCTAGCTTCGATCATTGCGCTCTGCCCGTAATGGAACGTTGTTTAAGAGGGTATGCTGCGAAATTGATTCTCGTGCGACCGGCTGCGTCCTGTCTTGCTTCTGATTTGTTTTCTGGCTTCGTGATTGCTTCGGCTGCACAGCGACGCAAAGTACATAAACGGCGACTCTAATATGAAACGGTCGGTTGAGCTTCGCCTCTACCCGAGTCAACTATTACACGTTAGTAAAATCGATGTCTCAGTCAATTGTATTCAACCGCAATGCAATGGAATTGGTATAAAGTGCTTGGCGCTTCTACATTGTCTGCTGTTCAGCTATTTCAATCAAGCCAATCCGTTTTCATTTTTCAAACGGTTCAGTAAAAGATTCCACACAATTTCATCACACGTATCATTGATTGTATGAACTTTGACTTAACTTTGTGCGAACTGATTGGAAGTGGACTGTATATCTATTTACTTCAGTGAAAATAATTTGCTGTTTATTTTTGGGAGTTCAGTAATACTCGTCAGCGGCGAGAGTCTACAACGACGTCTATATACTCCGTCTCGTGTGTCTAGTTCAATTTTTTCTTATATCTCTCGTCTCTGTACCTTGCGTGGGTTTTTATATACCTTTGGGTAGGCGTGTGCAAAATTGGAAGCTTCCTGATTTGTAGCCTTCCAGATAGTGGGCGCGTACAAACAAAAATTCGTTCGAATGGGACTCAACCAGTGATCCTGAAGGGGTTGCCGATTGCAGCCCCCGGGTGACCCACGCAACGGTCCCGAGCGTTCTTAGCACTGACCATAGCGAGTAATAAAACCAAGGATCGCCTCGACTTCTGGCAAACAGATGTAAGGTAAAAGTTACGGTAAATCTACAAAACTGGCAAAACGTGCCGAAGCAAGTACGACTAAATTATTGAAGTAACGTTTCCTTGGGCTGTTATTTCTGCTATGGTAAAAATACCCAGGGCTCTAATGTGCCTCGCAGAAGGTTTCGTCAGTAGCCCTCCTAAAGCGATTTAGCGACGCGACAATATATAATATATAAATATTTTCATTCAAATTACCAGATAATGCTCGTTTCCCACTTCAACTCTGACGTTCCCAAGTCATTCACGAGTGTGCCTAACAACCGAAAGAACACTGCGTCTGAACAGTGTTTCCCTTAGTTCAACCACAACCCTTTCCCCTAGTTCTCAAGACGTTACGCGCTACATCTCTAGATTTCGTCCCATTTTCCATGATTCCTCTCAACGACCTCACAAACCGAACTTTCTACCCAAACCACGACTATCATCGTACTTCCGCGGATGTTCGGTCGCCGATCCGTCACAACGATTCGACGGAAACACACACGATCCCGTGGCCGCAGTCCTTCTTCCGCGACGTGCGAATTGTCGTTGGGATATTATACCTGGTACGCTCTCTCCCGCAAGCTGCAATTTCGGTTCGGTCTGGTGGACCTCGTTGTCCGTGACACTTTGACGGAACTCAGGACAGAGAACAGTGTTCAGAGGGCGCTTGTGCAAGGCAGTTATGAGTTGCTTAATTGTTTTGTCACTGTTCGTCCCGTCCTGTCCCGTGTCCACCACCGTTCCCCGTTCCCTGTTCGTCGTGTCCTCCCTGTCCCCGTTGTCGTCGTGTAGCCGGGACGCCCCCGCACCCCGCGCCGTTCCCGCACCGCGACCGTTCTTGCCAGCGCTACGCGTCCCGGCAGTCCTGTCGTAGAGTTCCATGAATGCCCGAGATCGTTTCCGGAATAGTACTGGCTTACCCCTTGACAAGTTATCCGTGGGATTCTAACGTAGGAAAATCGATACCGGGACACCATTGTTTGCCTACGGAGATTCACCGGACGGACCGCGGAGGAATAACTGTTGCTTAAGTTATTCACACGCCGGGGGAAATCAATTCGACGCGATATCCTCTCGCTCTCTCCTCCGCGCTTTCCACTCCTCCCGCGGCACCGCGGCAACCATTCCTTTTGCTCCAGCTGGTTGGCCCGGCCCGGCCCGGCCCGCCGCGATGCATATTTATGAAGCGTTTCAAACGTTGAAAGAGTCCAGGGGTAAGCTTGTAATACGTCTTCGCCGGGACTCCGCCCCGAAAGAAGAGGAACTTTCCCCTGGATGGAGTTAAATTCTAGTTACCGGTATTTTCTCTCCGGCAGCCGGGGCCGATGTAATTCCTGGTCGCTCGGCCGTTGTTACCCGTTTATTTTCCGGGTTCGTTCGGCCGTCGCGAGTTTGTTAATTTAATAATATCGCGGGGAACTCCGCGCCACCCCGCTGCGATTCGTAAATATTTATGAATATAATGAGTCGTATGTTTTTCCGCTTGCCCGGGAAAAGTTTAACGGGAAATAAAATGATGGAGACCGCTGCGGTTATAGTCGCGAAGCCGATTACGCCCGATCATCGAATAAATTGCGGGAACGTTGCGAACCGGTTTGGCACGCGCGTGCATGCTAATCAGATTGCAACATAGTCGGGTTCCTCCCTCTTCGTAAACACGGCGGCAGCCGGAGTTTTCTACTATGTAAGATCCTTACGTAAATGTAAATACGAGCTGGCGGCGTTTGCATGCACATTTACATAGTAAAGTTATTATTACCCCGCCGCATAAATACGAAACGCCATATAGCTGCTCGTTATTCGATACGCCCATAAGTAATGGGTTCTTTTTTAGGAAATTAAGGGACGTATATGTCTGAACTTGATTTACGATCAATCAGATAGTTCGGGACTTCGTGAGATCCTCAATATCGTTACGCAAACGAGGTCGAAAGGGACCATAAGAAAATTGTTCGCCTAGCCCTTTTCAAGTCACCCCGCCGAACGATACCGGTATCTATGCGAATTATCTACGTTATAAATTGTCAAAATCGTCGGGGTGAAAGCATTAAATGCTGGGAAGCGTAGAGATGCCAATTTAAAACCTGATCGAACTCGAGAAGTTTTTTAAAATGTTCAATTTTCGAAATTAGCACTTGCAACGTGATCTTGAAGGGAAACTGCTGTTGAACATGATCTAACGTTTCACGCACACGTAACAGCGTTGCGAACAGTTTACCTTTGAAAAAGTGGATTCATTACACAGCCTAGTAGCAGAAACGTAACAATAATTGGTAGTCCTTTGAACTGTTTTTAATGACCGCAATTTAATGACGCCGATGCTAAATCTTGGACGTGCCTAAGGGTAGAAAGGAAGAGAATATTAGCGGTTTCATTAAGACGACGCGGAGTCTTGAATAAAGGGTGGAGCGAGGCAAGAAATAGGAGAATCTCGGCAATTCGAGATTTCGAAATCCTGTAAGAGGAAGCGAAGTTTATGAATGCCCCGGCGGGGATCTACATTGCCGTCCAAATGATCGCTGTATTTGTCGGAATACCGTCGGATCAATCACCACTACACGGCCAGCTTTGATCAAACTTTAATTTACCCAGCGAGCAACTCTTGAGCAACCGGATCGCTTCTGCTCCGCATTGTAACTATCAAGTCTCGGATGTATTTCGTCAGTCGCATAATTATTCCACTTTGACGTTTAATTTGAGTTTTGCGGTATTCAGTTGCCACGGTTACCTTCCAAGCGGGAATTCCTGTTCTTCTTTAATTTTATCCAGGTGAAGCGAGTGGAAAGTAATAGGCACCTATAGAAAGATACAGAACCTTCGTTTCCCGTAAATACTCAAGAGAAATCCGGAAGAACATTCCCGGCGAAGATATACATCTCTTAATTCTTTCGAGAAGTCTTTTACTTCTTGCTCACTTCTATTGCTTACTCCTTTATTACCTTCCACATTGTCCGTCCGTATAGAATGGATGGAAAACCAAGAAGAGCAACCGAGTGCTCACTATTTATGTGTCTCATAGAATGGATAGTATGAATATTTCATCGGAAAAACTAATAATTTTGTTGCCTCAAACATTATTAGGAAAAAAGTTTTTTTTTTATTGTATTTTCCCTTTAATTTTTTGGCTGAATGTATATTCCGTTAATTTTCTGTTTACTCCAATAAAACAATTCTTCCGGTTTCCCTGACCTACATTTTTCGTTTCTACAATATTCTTTCCGGTCACAGTTGCGAACAATGTTTCGTGTGATACATTTATTTTCAGAGAAAAAAATACATTATTATCGTTGAAGTATCAATTTAGTTTTGAGGAAAAAGAAATATCGGCGCCAGTGTTGATCGTCCCGCTGTCGACGCTTGACTGACCGACGTTTTGGTTTCGTTGCCCCGCACACCCGTGACTTGTTTATATTTGAAAAATTCCTTCGCGTTCGCTGGTTGTTTGAGTTATAACACGCTTGGAGCGAAGCCCCGATAATTTGTCACCCAGAACGCGACCCATTTTTGATTTTACACTTTGTTTTCACCCCGTTGCTCCGTGCGCGGATTCTGTTATTTTCCGTGCATAAATAAATTCACATTACTTCCCTTCCGAGTTGTTTCGGTATAGATCTCTCCATTTTCTCGTTGATTTTTCTGAAAAATAGTTTATGGAGAGGAGATATGAATTTTTCTATGAGAATTTGTGAAAATAAAAGAGATATGCTTCTTTTATGAGTTTTTTAGACTATAAAACTTTATGCATTTATAACAATGTATAGAAACTGCAGATATTTATAAGTTAAAAGGCAGATTTTATAAATTGAAAATGGTTTTATTATTGTACTTAAAACGATCGTGTTGATTGAAAAATTATAACTTCGAATTAGCCTTTATATATTTCCCAAATAGATATAAAGTAATGAATGAACAAAAAGTGTTTTAATTTCGTTACAATGGTCGTGAAAGTATACATTTTCGACATTCTGTAAAACGTGCAGTTTCCCGAATTGCTTCGGGTAACAGAAAGCAAATGAAGGAAATATGAAAATAACTGATATTGCGAAACGCTTTTTCAGAAACTACATCTAGCCGCCACTGTTTAATGTCCATAAAAATGTAATCATGTTTTATTCAATATACGAGATCATATATATTATATCCGGAAATTTGTATATTTTCGCGAACATTTATCTAAAATAAGTGTTACAAAATAACGTTGAAACATTCCAACAGATATCTTCATATTATTAAACTCACAAAATTTACCTATGCGGCAGTTAAGTTTCAAACCTCAGAAGAAAAATATACGTATAGTCTACATATACGTATAGTGTCATAGCAGAAATCGTAAAATGTATCCACAAAACCAATTTTCATTCACAATCCTTCCGTGTTTACAAACTTAATAAAGAATAGCAAAACACAAATCATCTAAAACTTTCCACAGATCGTAATCGTCGAAAAATCATCTGCTCGAATTTAATCAAAGAACCTCAACGAATTTCGAGCCGAAACTAAACATTACAGAAGAAATTAACCGCGATTATCAGTGCAATCATTCATACGTTCCCATGCACGCATATGCGTATACAATAGTCGTCGGCATTCAGCGATTCAACGTTTATTAGCGCAGATTAAAGCGTAATCGGGTCACTCTGATTAGAACAAAACATCGAGTGTTGAATACGCACGGTGCGTGTGTGCGGCGCATTCGTAATTATAACCGAGTACTAGACGGCCACGCGCGATTCGTGCACATGCATTTTCGATCGGAGCGCACGTGTCACGCGACCTCGAGCGGCGCGGCGCTATTTATTCGATGTCTCGTCAACGAACGACACGTATGTCAGGACGCGGAGGGCAAAAGCGAAAAGAAAAAGAAACCGGTAACGGCGAGATTGATACGATATCGATGGAGCCGGATTCGATTTATTCCGCGTTCCAGGGGGCGGCACGATATACGGTCGTCTGTTTCGATTTTTTTTCAGCCGTTGCAGCCGGTACAACGAGAAAGAGAGAGCGAGAACGAGAGAGCGAGAGAGCGAGAGAGCGAGAGAGAGAGAGAGCGAGAGAGAGAGAGAGAGAGCGAGAGAGAGAGAGAGAGAGAGAGAGAGAGAGCGAGAGAGAGAGAAAGAGAGAGAGAGAGAGAGTGTGAGAGAGATGGCTGAATAAAGAGGGAGGAGCGGGCAGGGAATTTTTAATAACAACGCTTGTCAGAAATCTTCTCGACAACGTCACCGGCATTCGGCGCCAGCCAATATCGCGGCTGAACGTTTTAGCAGCCGACATCTGCCGACACCGATGAACTTCCTTTTTACGAAGGAAACGCGAGGACAGGCCGTGAAACGAACGGATAACGACCGAGCCCAGGAGAAATACGAGAAGAAACCTCTTCCACCACCCCGTTAGACATCCCACGGTCTAATCCGTCTTTATTAAGAAATAATGGCGGCGAAAGCCCGATGATCACGTCCTTCTGACTCGTTTAATGTATTTGTCCCCTTTCTCATGTAAATCCTGTACCGAGCGACGCGCGGACGCCTGGGGAACCCGTGGTTTATTAGCCCAATGATATTTCAACGGAGATTAGCCCGAATGAGTATTACGCCGGGGCCGTGAGACCGCTTTCCAGAGTGCCGTGGCGATCCTCGAATTTTAATTAACTATTTTCACAATAAAAAAGATATTAAAAGCGGTATATACGGGACCGCCAGGCGCTATCTCGTTCCTTATTTCGACGATACCGAGCTGCAGACTGGTGTAATCCTCTCCATTGTCATTGACACTTCCCACTCTCATCTGGATATTAACGTCGCGTTTCAAAGGTTCCCCGGTTTTCAATCATATTGCGCAAATTTTAAATACATTTTCGTACTGATATTTTCTTTTTCATGGGAAACATGTGTCGGGTTATTGAAACAGTACCATAGTTACCTTGTTTTCTGACTTTTAATAGAAAATTGAATTACGTTCAGTTATATTTAACACTCGTTTGCATTTAGTAATCATTTCGTGACGAATACCTATACGTCATCGATTTTGATAGATTGATAACGAGGGTACAATTTCATTATAAGGGTAATTAGAATGGAAAGCCTGTGCAGAGTTCATTAAATTAATTTACAGCGTGACTTATTAATTACAACGTACAAAAATACGAAGATCTACGAACGGTTCCTCTATACAAGTATGTATTGCATATCTAGTTTCCAGGAATTTCATAAATTTCATACTAACTTTTTGTCCCTATCGATATAATTACAAGAGAGCCTTCAGTCGAACCTTTGAAAGAACCGAATTACAGTGTATACTTGCGTTTCGTCCGGTACTCGAAATTTAAGCAGATACATAGTTTTCGGAGAAATGAAATTTCAATGTACGAGATAATTAATACTTAATTGACACGCTGCGCGTGTGCATGTGCATTGAAAGCCTCGGCGTATTTATTAAGACAGAAAAAAGGAACAGAAAATAAAAAAGAAACGAAAAAAGCAGGGCGTCACGTTTCGAGATGTAATTTACCTTCCAACATTCCGGCAATTCGCAGATCCTCTCCAAGGCAGCCGGCTCGGGCGAGTCGGTAAATTTTATCACTTCCATTTTTTATCCTCCGCGCGACGGATCCACGGCGAGGAAAAAAGCCTCGCCGGGACGCGCATATCCGGGCGCACTTTATACCGCGGCGCGGCTGAACACCGAGTTCCACTGGAATTTCAGTGCTCGCGCTCGCTAAATGATAAAACCGGATTACGCGATGCTTTTCCTCCTCCCTTTCTCATTCGCCGGTGCTTTTCAATCGCCAGAAATTACGGAATCCGTCTCCTCGGCTGCGAGACCTCGCGCGATCGGAAGGCACGGAAGGAAAAAATTCGCACGCTTTCCGCTCGCAACGCGTCGCCGATAGAGCGGAAGTTATAAACGGTATCTTTAACAAACGAGAAACCGCGTAACAAGATAACCGTTATGGCCATTGCTCTGATTTTGACGATTATCGTTTTTTCCTGAAGTTTTAAAACAATTTCGAAAATCAGGCATGATTTCGCGAAAGATTTTGTTGACTGGTTACGCGGATTGCGTTAACCACACGATTGTTACGAGTAGATTTTCGTTGCTCAGGCGAAAACCTAATTTTATGGATCATTTTATGGGATCCTGAACTACCGATAAAATAATTTTGACTATTGAACAGTTTCTATTCGATTATATACAGAGACATTCTGAAATTGCAGTCACATTAACTATGATTCGGCTATATCATACGCGGGAAAAGTGAACCGTAGACTGAAGTTTATTTTGATAGGTAAATCAATCTCGTATCATTGAAGACAATGATATTAATATAAAACAATGGGGATTGAATAAAATGGAAAAACTATGTGTTGAAAGCAAGAATTTGGTTAACGCGTCGTTGTTGAAATAATGCACATCGAAATTGGCGAGACCGGGACTCCATTTTTATCGTCTATACATCTTCGAGCAAGATACATCGACGACAAGAGGCGAACAAGGGACAGGGAAACCGGGCACGCAGCTGGCGCCGAATATTAAAAGCAATCGCTCAGTCCGGGTAGTAACTGACCATCCCTATCTGCTTGTAGATATAATAAATCCGCAGTGCCCGAGTTAATTTACGGCGTCGTTCGTGGTTTCTGGACGTAGCGAATGAATCTTGACAGATCTTGACGTACGACGCCGCTTAGGATGGACGTGCGATATAGTTTTCAGGGGACAGAAGGTTCTGTTTTGGTCACTTTAGGATACCAATAAACATTAATCGACAAAGATATTAAGCCAGTAGTTCCACATGATTTATACGATCTTAATTATTTGAATATTTCATGCTGACAAAGATATCCCAATTGTACTGTTAAAACGGAGTTGTGTTAGAAACAACATAAAATCATATTGGTAATGCCTTTTAGGAGAAACTTCCTTTCATATTATCTTTTTGTCGAAAATATTAACTTTAATTGAAATAATTTGTTATTTATGGGTGGGGTACATTGGATACAAAATTATTCGAGGTGTTACCAAATTTTGTGGTAGTACCAGAAAAGTGATGGATTTATATAAAACGAATTAACCGAAAAGACATTTTAATCTTTTCATACGAGCATTTATACTGTAGTATTTATACGAAGTAGAAATGGTCAATCAAGATCAGACAAGTACAGTTGATTTTCTATTATACTGGTTAGAACATAGAATCGTGAAGTTACTTTAATCAAAGAACGCAGGTTAGCGATTGCTTCGCTCAGCTAACTGAGAATGAATCAGATTTTAATTGGAAAAGAAACCGAAAGAACTTTTTAGTTCCAAGATTTGCCCAAGAACACATACCTTTTATATAATTAACGGAGGCGAAGAAATAAGAAACTATCCTCGTCTCCGTTGTTCGGTAAAACCGGAAATGCAACTTTCCAATTCTTTTTGTTTTACCCAATAGTAATCTACTATGGCAAATAACTTACATTGC
The DNA here is from genome assembly GCF_051020985.1 of Nomia melanderi. Taxonomy (NCBI): domain Eukaryota; kingdom Metazoa; phylum Arthropoda; class Insecta; order Hymenoptera; family Halictidae; genus Nomia; species Nomia melanderi. Next base: position 7,549,155 of record NC_135004.1, on the reverse strand, counting down.
ATTAACTTCTTCGTGTTCCACTGATATCTCGGGCTACCTAGGAATGACAGTTGCGACGGCCATTACAGCCAGTTTCGAGGATGCCGGGAAACTTTACGGACCAGCAAAAACATCGAAGTTTATACACTTTCAAGTTTGTCACGAAAAATCCGTGTTTTCTTGGCATCCGCGGATGTGAAATCGTTTTAAGAATTGAAAGGGACCGGCAGAAACTTGGACGGAGCGTGTTTTTGCATTTAGAAGATAACTTGAAATAAACGAAAAACTGTCGGAACGCTAGCAAACCGCAAGTTCACCCAGTCTATGATTAATCAACGCAATAAATGATAAATTATACAAAATACAAAGATATGCAGAAACATGATTGAAACGTTTTTAAAATTTCTTTTGCAATCAAGAGACATGAGAAATATTTGCAACTTATACAAGTATGTAATTATCACGGAACATTGAAATTAAACAAACACCAAATAATTCGCAGTGAATGAAATCTCACGTTACACGACTCCGAAATGAAAATAATCGAATGTGGTACAATTTCAAGAATCACCGATTTAATGACTTGCAGTGTTTGAATGGTTAGAGAGATAAAATGAGAAACATCAATTGCGAGTAGCATAATAGAGATACAGTGAAACCATATATAAAAATTATTACGAATAGCGTGCCGCCATTAACTAAAAAAATATCCTTTCATACTCAAAATAAAGATATCTCTGTCTCGAGGTCGTTTTCTATAAAATTTTTACTAAAAATTGCAAAGTAAGCCAGATTTTTAAAAAACCCAATTCATTGCGACATAATAAATTACGACAGCCGTTCGGACGTTGCTCGCAATAAATAAATCACATTCTCAATGCACGATCGAAGTTCAAGGTCTCCGTATCTGGTCGAACACGCCAAGCAACTTGAAATTTCGCCGTAGAGCAGGACCACGCAAAGAAAAGAGTGCACCTCTATCCGGAATCTCGGTTCATTGTTTCTGGCCCAGTTTTCAAGCGATGACTGTATTGTCCGGCTTCGCGTCCCTCCCCATTCCCGGCCCTCTATCTTTCTGTGTCATGCCATTTCCCCTTTGTGGACCTTCTCGATGCCCGATTCCCTTTTAGACGCTTCGTTTCCCCGATTCCCAGACCGTTCCTCTAGTCTCTCCGTTCTAGCCCTCTCATTTTTAGTCGGCTGTCCGCTGTTTCCGCACGGTCGTTTTCTGCGCGTCCGCCGGCTCGCGGATCCGGCCGCTCGTACTCAGCAATGGAAATGCGAACGGCACGGGTGAAAAAAGTGCGCGGCGGAAAAAATCGAGGATCTCACTAAAGGGAACAGCCGCGAAAGTGGAAAAATAAAAGAGGGCGGTGGTACAGGAGAAACGGCAGAGCAAAGGGACAGCGTTCTGTCACGTCGTTGCCGAGAAACGGAAGAAGCGAGCTACACAGAAGCACACCGTCAATCAAAAAGTCCGGTTCACGCGTGCCATTCAGCGACAAACGAAACAGCGACGATACTAAGCGAGATGAGACCAACCAGCTCGGAACCGATCTGTTGCAAAATCAGCCGAAACTATTTGCCTTTAATTTACTAGGCGGATTCGGCCGGTGTTTGACGATGGAAGAAGCGAACCGCGGTTATCCTCGAGGATAGAAGCGAATCGGTCTTTAAACTTCAATAATAATTTTCGCCGCGATTTCTTCGCCCCCCTGGCCGACCACCGTCAAATACAGCAATATCAATGATGGATTCTATTTCCTGTTCCCTAGGTCTATTTGTTCCTTTCTCTTAGTATCAATGTGTTACTCCAGATAACTGGGATTACGGTTGAAATTTATGTTGGCGCTGAAAAACTGTTTAAGACATGTTCTGTTGTGAATTGTTGAAGCACTCATATTCGATTGCGATATTAAATTTAGAGGATTTGTAAATTATGTTTATTTTACGAATACTGCTCATAATATTTTATTTAAGATATTATTATCGTTATCGTATGGTAGATAACAATACTAACAAATAAGTTATTATGGAAGCGCAAATGTATATTCCGCAGCCTGGTTTTCTAACCAAATGAAAGTTTGAAACATAGAAAATTGTAAGGATTTACTGATTCTTGTCACAAGTGGAATTGGTCTGTATATAATCAGACACGGTACAAAAATCTATAGTATGAAAAAGAAGTTGTATTCATTCCTTTGGTAGAATAATTTAACAGGTATTTGTAATGCCATTAACAGCTCTCTTATAACAAATGCAATGAAATAATTACATTTTCCAAAAATACCCACTTCTCCTCAGAGAAGTTCATAAACAGTTCGATTCATTGCAAGGATATAGTTCGTCAATATTCTTCCATCAACCGTTTCATAGCAAATTGGAGCAAAGTCTGGGACTCCTGTTCACGTGACGCGGGTACCTACGCGGGCTACGGTGCGAACATAAAACTTGTAGGGTTTCAGCGCGGACATAGCCTACATTTCTTTATGGATGCGTCGTGCTGCGGGTAGAACTCATTACTTTGGCATTCCCCCGCCCCAATAAGAGGAAGGTCTCCCAGTCCCGATTAAAATTCAGTGTGCGTGCGGAGACGGGCTCGAGTGAGTTTGCAGCAGCCGAGAAATGTGCGTCATTGACATAAACCCGAGGAAATAGGGGGAATACCGGGAACAAACGGATTAAGTTATACGTGAGGAATCTTTGACTGCGCCGCGGCGTTTTATATTCGTGCCATCTGCTCCTTTGGAAAAGATTGCGTCTCCCCGGTGACGGGTAACCGGCGTGCACGGGTAGTTTATGCCTTGCGAATGAAATAAAAACACGGCTAAACGTCCCTGCAACTTCCTTAGATTATTAGCGGCGTAAAAAAAAAGTTCCTTTATAGGACAATCCCGGAACAATGAAACGGTAATGACGGCATGGTTTCACCGTTATTCCGTAGATAGACGATGCATCGCGCGTTATGTATCGCAGTCTTATCCTTGTATCAACCAGAATGTGTATCTTCGCTTGAAGGTCTAAGGAAATATGGACAAACAATCTTTCCTTCGAGATCGTGAATCTTTAGTGATAGTATTTTCGTAATTCAATTTGTAGTTTGAAGTACGTTACAAATTTTGTAGAATATCGGTAGCACTTTAAACGAATGTAACATATTTGAATGAAATAATTGATAAATTTCTGTTGATGAAAATAAACCGAAAGTATGGAATAAACTTTTTTTTATCCACTAGGAAAGATCGATTTTCATTTCAACAGTCCTTGAAGTTACTTTTAAAGAGTATTCGTACTTGCGCGTCCCGGTACCGATTCCAAGCGCGGTCAGATGAGGCGAGAGCCGAAGGACAACGAACCACGTCTCCGAAGGTGCATCAATCAAAAGTTTCTCCGCTGTTAAAAACCTCTCAGCTTCCATTGTGCACACGGCGAGGCTGTTCGGAAGTTTAGGAACTGGCGAGGCATGTGCCCAGGACAGACAGAATTAGATAGGGTGGCTGGAAGATTGGAGAGGGCGAAAATCGCGAAGGGAGTAGTGGTCTGGATGGAAGGGCGGAAGGGGACGGAGGATTGTTCGAGAGTGGGAAAATCTCCCACTTGTAGCTCGCTGATATTTACTCCCATCTTGCTGAGACTGTAGTTAAATCTTGAATGACACTCGAACCGTCCTCTCTATCCATCTGCTTCCGCCTTTGTCAAGTATGAAGTGCCGAAAGAATGTCGGTGTGAAATCAATCCAAAAGAAGGAATTCAAATCGGCCGAATTTACACAAAATAATATTCTTTGTTTTTATTATGAAACGATATTTATAATCAGTTTGAAAGTATCATATAAAGAGCAGATATGCAAGGAGCGTTCGAGAAACGTGTGACGTATACGCTAGTAGCCGTGATCAATAATGTTACAGTCTAGTTATAATGTCCAGTCCAGTTTCCCAAATCCATTTGCATTCTAATCAACTGTAAACTCAATACAAACACGGAAAATTTATTGCCAAAGTTCACAAATTCATTTCCCATCCAACAGCCCGGCTCGGTTCACAGGAATCCTGTTTGATAATGCCGGGCGTCAACGCGGACCGTAATTTTTAATTATCACTTCCAAATCCCATGCACGGGGATGTAAGCGCTAAACATTTTAAATCGTTTTTCGTCGCATTTATCAGTTAAAGTTTAATACCATCCCGTGTGTTTCCTACACACGTTTATCCTTGATAAATTCGGGTACTCAAAGTTTAAACTCAAATGAAACAGTCGCATATTTGCCGCCCAAAAGTTTACTGCTTCACACAGTACTGACAGTTCATAAAAAACAAGAACGAAACAACAGATAATGTCATCTCAAATTCATGCGGTAGCGCCATTGTCATCTTCAAATGGAATCTTTTTGTTTAGTAGATCTCAACAACAAGACACTTGATTTTACTTCTATATTACAATAAACACTGTACATATGAATCACGAGTAACTATTTGATGATAAGAATATTTATCAAAAAATACTATCACCTCATGAAGTAACATAATTCAACAATTTACCTTCGGATCAATAAATTCTTTTACTAGAACACCATTCTATTTTTCATTAAGAAAAGACGAGCTAGTCCAAGCAATTCTTGAGTGTCATCTTAACGAAACGAAACTCGAGCTAGCTTTACCATAAAGAAACAGTCGACAATGCTCGGCAAGGGAGCACTTCGGTTTACGTAACAATGCAACCAGCGCAAGTAAATATGTCGGCGAAATTACCGCGAATTCGCGTGTGAATTTTCCCTTTCGTATTATCCGCGACGCGTTGTTCGTAGAGTCGTCGAAGCCATTTCTTGCTCTCGCGCGGCGGGGACGTTAGGGGGCGGCAAGAATAGTGTCCCGGATTACTTTCCCAAATGTTGCCGATACGAGCCTCGGGTTTTCCTGCGCGGCAGCTCCGCGAATCAGCCAGTCGGTCTGAGGATAGGTGACTCTTCCAATTTCCAGGCGTGCGAACCAGATTGAATTTCTATCGTCGTCGACAACGTCGTCGTCTTCTTCTTCGCCCGCAGTCATCGGCAACGATGGTTCAGCGGCCGATCATTTCGCGCGATACCCGGGTAACTGGGTTATGTTTGCGAAAATGGCTTCGAGCCTCTCGATTTTTCTCTGTAATGCCGCTTCTTCCTCCTTCGAATTCTATCTACCGCGATTCCTTGATCTTCGTCTCCATCTCTCTCTTTCTTGATCTCTCATTAGGTTTCCATCTTCCTCGTTACCTTTCTCTTTCCCCTCTACGCTTTCGTCCGTGCGATACTCCCGGCACGGAAGCGAACGAAATGAATCGAATAACCGGACCGTCGGAACTAATCTCGTTGATCGATTCGCCGAGCTCGATTCACTGGCCGTCGTTGACAAATTCCTGTCGATCATGGGGACGTATCTTTCTCGCCGTTTTCACGTAATGATTGTGAGTTCTGATTGCATTTCTTGTATCGACGGCGGGCGATAATGTATTTCCATGGCGGACTTCGATCGGTGTTCTATTCGTGTTCGTTCGCAGGTGTTACTGAATATAAATTATAACAGATATATAGCTCTCAGAACGTTTGATCAATTGTTAATATAATATTGTTTGTTTGAAGCAAACGTGAAAATTAAAGATACACGTTATACAGCTTCCAGAACGTTTGATCAGTTGTTATTATAATGTTATTCGTTCGAAGCAAACGTGAAAATTAAAGATACGCGTCCTGAAACAGTATGAACTAGTTTTAGTAGGTTTCTTCTATTTGAAACAATGATGTGGATGGTTCAGTTAATAAACATACGATTTAATTAATATACTTTGCAACAACAATTTTCTTTAATAATAATACACGCGGTAATAGAATCGCGAAGAAGATCCATCAAACAAAGATAAACCAACCAACGTATATGAAACTCAAGGGTATCATCAGCCAGACGTCGGACAAGCTAATGAAATAACAACTGAAGTAATCCCATCGCAGCAAAAGCTTCATGGTCTCGCTTGAACAATTACACCGCGAACGGTAGGGAAAGGGAGCCGGGCAAAATGTACTCTCGGCCGGTTGTAATCTTTACGCAGAAATTATGCATATAGCGCGTGTCAAAAGGCAGTTAATCTTATCTCGAGACCGCGTACGCGTCCATGCTAACTTGTCCGCGGAATCCGTTTGTAACTGGTTCCTGAGGGGCTAGTAGGAAAGTTGCCGACGCGAGACCGTATCACGCTTGTTTCTATGCCGCGCCGCTTCTTCCTCTCGTTCTTTCCTAGTACGAACAAGATAATGCGTAGGGACAGAAAAAAGATAAAGAAAGAAATGTGATAAAAGGGGAAAAAAGAGAGAGAGATACAGAGAAGCCAATAGAAAAAAAGGACAAAGAGGAAAGATATAAAACAAAATAAAAACGAAAAAAGCGGTGAAAAAGAGAGAAAGAGAGAAAAGGGCAAAGGAGGACAGAAAAATAGAGAGCGAGAAAGAAAAAAACAGAGTAAGGGCGAAGGACGGGGAAAGAGAGAAAGACAGAAAGCGAAGGAAACAGTGTAAAAGGCAAACAAAGAGAGGAAAAGTGGAAGGCAGAGAAAAACAGGGAAAGGCAGAGGAAAAGAAAGAGAGAAAGACAAATAAAAGGAAAGAGGGAGAGAGGGGAACAGAGAAGATGGTGAGGAAAAGGATGAAGACGGAGAAGAGGAAGAGGTAGACAAGGATAGAAGAAGAATCACGGTGTCGGCGTAGGAAGACGAAAACCGAAAGACTTTCTCTCCACCCTCGTCGTTGTAGCTGTCGACGTCGGGTCGGTTGACGTGCTCCAGGGCGTCCGGAGGCGTGCGAGCGACCGGTGTGAACTTTGCCGTAGGGGATTATGCAAACGGGGGTGATTCGCGGGAGCAGAGAACAGGAAAGGGAGAAAACACAGGAGAGAGGAACGTCGTCGGCGCTCGTTGCCGAGGACGACGACGGCGGCGGTGGATAGAGGCGGGTTTTCTTGCTTGTCATTACCACGTTCGTGGCTTCCGCTACTCCCTTCCCACCATCCACGAGCTGCGTTTCTCGTGTCTAGGCCGCGAGGCCGTGCCGTCTCGCGAAGAAGCTCGAGTTCGGGAACGTCACGTCTTCCCTATCAGTGAATCGTCTTTGAAGGTTTATTTCTTGTAAACACCGGTTCGCTGCGTGATTCGCAACGGGAAACTGTGGTTTCGGCTCGCCTTACGCGAACGTTTGCGTCACTGATGCGCCCTACTTTTGTTTGTCTTGTCCGTTTTCTTCGTTGGATATTTCTAATAATTTTTTTCAACGCGATGAATTAATATGCATTATGTGGATATTATCATTTTGGAATGTAACAAGTATGTAGATACCTTTTTTGATAAAAAAGAAAAAAGTGTGAATTACCTGCTTTTGGATTGTATTCATGCATATAAGAATGTTGTCTGGAAATTTTGGTGAAAAATGAAGCGATAAAAATGATTCGGTTAGTGGATTGAGATACTTAAAGTATAGGGAGTTGTTGGCTGACCATGCATTGATTTATATCACTTAATTCTGTTGCACCAGTGGGCAATCCGAATTCATCTGCTTTGCATTATTTAGGGAATTCGTACGTCCGTATTCAATCGCGTTTGAATTAATTTTCTCATTTGATTGATTTAAAAATCTTTTCAAAAGAAGAATATTATCGGTAACAGTAAGCACCATTTTATGTGTTTGCGAAGTGAAATATTCTTTCTAGTTGTACACGAGACGCTGCTCCTCGCAGCTGTGTCTGTACATTTCATTTATCAAAGCGTGGCATGAAAGATGAAGCGTCTTTTAACGGTGGGGATTATCTTGAAGACATTATTCTTAATTACAACGTTGCGCTGGTTCGACGACAGGCGTTTCGAAAGGATTTGCAATGAAAACTGCAGCTTATTTGGTAGTAAAGTAGCTGCCCACGAATCCGACTGAATAGATTTCGGTAGCCGAAGCGAGTGGATTACTTGGTAATTGATCATGATCAATGCCCGGGATAAATTGACATAGGCAACGATCATAAATCATACTCCAAATCGTACACTTCTCATGATATTAATACGATTGATATCTACATTGAAATTTCTGAATTATTTCTTTCTACAAAATAATAAATAAAAATCTAAAGGAAAGTTTAGTGGAAGGAAATAAGGCTGATACTCATATTGCATATCCTTTTTACATTTTCTATGAAATAAATCAGTTTCGTGTTTTCAATTTTCCATCGTTTTAAACAGAGTGAAATATCGTAATATTAGACAAAAAAAGCATTGGACAAGAAAACAAAACGTGATTACAGAAGTATTAATAGAGCAGTCAATTATTTCCTTGGGTCGAGGACATTAGTTATTAAATAAAGTTAAAATGAAAAACTTTCTAAATGAAGAAATTGATTGCATCTCCAGTTGGAACTTTGAGACACGACCAAACGAAACAAATATTTCCAGGGCCGGCAGTGATCGAGAAAAATACTTCAGATGGAGTTGGCCCGATAAAAAATCTCCCAGCTCCGCGTCTTGAGCCGGGCGATAAAAGCAAGAAAACTGACCCACTTTAGAAAAGCGGTGAGAAACTCAGCCTCGATAAAAAGTCGCCGAATCAGCGTCGCGGACTATTGTTCGGAAATTAAACGTATAATGTATTCCTTCGAGTATAACTTATCACGTTGGCGGATGTAAACGGTGAAATTTCATTTATAGAGTTTTTAAATATATACTAACAGAATCATAATTAAAATGCATCACGAAATAGTACACCTTCAGTATTGTAATTAATCACAGTTATTGATAGAGGAAGAAATAGTGCACAAAGATAACTAAATACGTACATCCATCGATGTTCTAGCAAACAATTCTGAAGTTTATGAACTTCTATTTACGTCATCAATAATATGAATACCAATTAACCGAAATGACGAGGATTGAAGATTTAAACCCATAAAAACGTGCATTAGAACTCTCCTAACACAGTCTATAGACAAAAATGAAGGAACTCTTCGATCGATCCTGCACAGTTCCCAATTGCCCAAACACCGAACTCTCGATTCTATAATTTTCCTTCTCCCTCGTATCTTTCGAAGTTTAAACCCCGTTCGGTCGAATTACTATGCGGAAGGTTTGCGGGGAATCGGGCTGGTGATACCGCACGCACCGAAAATATGCAAGTTGGCCTGACGCGGGCGAAAGGAGCCGGTTCACGAAGATTTCCCGGGGAAAGCAGTCGAAGTCTGAACTTCTCGAATGGCTGGCTGCAAGGCGGAACGACGCCTCTGCGGTCACGTACGTTTCCGCGTAGCTTCACGCACGTAAGTTCGAAGTAAGGTCACGGGGGAAGCCGGGACGAGCATTCGAGCGGCTCGATTTCGCGCCGAAAATTTACGTCGCGGCCGCACTGGGAATTCCACCAGTTCGCAGCGCTCCAACCCCCGCGCCGGCGAAGCGGGTTTTTGCTTTTTAGCCACGTAGGGCGTAAGCTGCGGTTACGTCCGACCTGGTTCCCTTGTCCCTGCGGGCGCGCTCACAAAACTCGCTCGAGGAGAACGAGCTGAGAGTTTGGTTGGCCGACCGGTGACGATATTCTCCTTCTCCTCTCGGACTTCTCTCGCAACTGGATTTTTTACCGCGATAATTAATTCAAACGACGCACGAACACTTTTATACGCTTTAGCACGGTGTAATGCTCGAAAAGATGTTCAAGTGTATGAATTTTTGCACATCTGCAATCGTGTACTTTTAAGGGTGAAAGTGGCGTTTGAAGTTGGGAGGAAAAATGAATACTGTTGATTATAGCAAATAACTTAAGAGGTACCTATTATAATCGCTTACAAATTACGAACAAATAATTAACCACGTCCCAATTTATTTGTTACAGATCGACCCTAAGGTAGCGTTTCCCAGGAGAACACACCCAAAGGTGAGTACCACCTTTCGCATTCTTCGTTACATCTGAAACGCGTGATCACGTAGACTTCAATACATTTCACATGGAAAGCATTCGTCTCCGTGAAAGATCGATCGTCAAAAAAGTAAAAAAATACAAGAAATAAATTCGATAAATGGACAAAGAGCGGATGCCGAGCGTCGAGAGCCACCATGGCGGTAAAGAGGGACGAGGAGAGTAAACGGAATAATGCGGTTGAAGAGAGAATAATAAAGCCCTCTCGTCCTCGCAATAAGCGCAATTAGATGTAATTCATTTCAAAACCCGGAATTATTTTCTTCCCAGTCTACTTGACCGTGACTACCGGCCGAAACTCTCGCCGCGAGACTCTGAAACGCTGCAAAGAGGATAGGACGGGGGATGGAAACGTATCAAAAGGGAAAGGGCAGAATGTAACAGTGGAAAAGTTGACGAGGTCACACGTGTGCGCCTGTCTCCCTTTCTGTTCCTCTGTGTCCTATGCGTATTTGCGGGAGAGAATTTACACGGGGCCAAGAGACGACGAAGAGTGGGGGTAGGCGAGAGAAATTTGCGCGGCTTAATAATATAAATGCCAGGCACGCGAATTACCGGCGAGTGACTGAATTGTGCTAATTTTAATTGCACCTTTTCCCCTGTTCCCCCTTCCGTGGACCCAACCGAAGCATCCTCACCCCTCTTTTTCTTTCACTGTCTCTTTCCGTCGCTTCTCCACTCGATGCTCCGTCGATCCAACCGTTCTCAACGGCTCTTTTCATCGTTCCCGCCTGTCCGCAGCCGTTCCCACGTCGCCGCGACATTTCAAAATTTTTTACAAAACTCCCCCCCGTCCGCGACCCTTCGACAATTTTATTTCATCCCGCCGTCAAGAGCCGGAAACGCATAAATTATGACGCGACCTCGGAAATCACGATTTACCGCGGCAGCCGATAATCACGCATCTGGCGTATTAACGAGCCGCGCTCGCGCGCGTATATCGGTTGGATTGCCGCGATGAAAATTTTGTTATTTCAGTTTGAAAGACTCTTCTATAACCGGGTCGTAATTTGACACTATTATTCGACAAGGGCGAGCCACTGTTGGAATTTCATTGCGTCTGACGGGAAATTGGGCGCCGCTCTGAATGAGAGCTATTTGGTGGAAACACTGTACGGATAACGGATGACTAATAATAATGATATTGTGGGTATTATACTACGAATTGATTGATATTAATTATACAGTAATAATGTTCGTTGAATACGGACGCAGGCGAGGCAAATTCGGGAGCGCTCATACGAAATTTGTGATTTATTTATTTTACGTTACGTGATATTTTAAACACGAATTACGAGAACCAAAGAAAGCATGTTACATTATTTTCTTTCTTATATACTACGAGGATGAATTCCTTACGTTTTTGCATACTGACAAGAAAGGTTTAATCATAATTCTATATGTTATTCAAATACGGTTCACACAGCAAGTATAACTAAACAGCAACGATTAAATAACGATGTGGATATTAGATCACTGAATTATTTAGACAGGACTCGATAGTATTTTCAATAATATATCACCACTGGTTCATTTCACATTTCTCTCATTTTCAGCATTTCCATGTGTACTTATTTATTTACATTTTACGTTTCGGTATATTCCTTTGAACGATCGACTCGCTCCAAGATCCGAAAACGCGAGCGCACTTCAAAAGGTAGAACGATTCTGTAACAAACCACGTTCACGTTCAAGTAGAAGAGCACGTGTCCCCGGAATCGATATTCACCGTATCGAAATCGGCGGGATGAAATATGCGTGTATCGTAAAAATTCCCATTCGACTGATCGAAGATAATCGCGGCTGAAAGATTTTTAATAGCCCGGTCATCATCCCTTTCGAGAGGGCTTGGTGGTGGGGGCGGTTGGTGAACGAAGGGAAGGAAAAAAATGAACACGGTCCATGAAAAGTTGCTCCGGCTAGTTTCCAGCGCGCAACGTTCGGCGGGGGCAGTTATTCGAAATAAAATAACGACTATTAATCGCGAGATGGAAGTAACATATTTCGCCTGAACGCTCGGGGCAGCTGGAACGGGGAGGTGCAATTTTCATAAAATGGCGGTGGCTGCACTGGCCTCGAGCCCCCTGTCGCCCCCCGCTCGCCGTTACTCCCACCTCTCACCCCCGCGCTTCTTTTATACGGACCGTCCCTCTTCGTCGGCCGCTAGGCTCGTTCGGAAAAAGTAATAGGAATGCACGCGTTCCGTTTCGAATTCGGGACCAGTGCCAGACACTCCAGCCGGCAGCGGGCACAATACGATACTGGCACGTTTGGCGCGATCCGCGGCGCGATAACTCGACGCTATAGCCGATGTTATCGTATAGCCATTCTTAAGGAGATTCCTTTTATTTCGATGTCGAGTGGCATATACGCTCGCAACGTACGCAAATCGGTAACTGTACGCTCGTCCGATAACCGGGGATTTGTGCATGGATGGACGATAGATCGTTACGAGTGAAATCAACGACATCGTTGATTGGATTATTCGAGTATATTCCTTCGAGTGAATACGATCGAATGATCAAAATCGAATGACGTCACTAGTTTTGGTGAACTTCAGGAGTTATATCAGTCTTGATGTCTTCGTGTTGATATATTTTTTTTATTGTTTCCGATCGTTTTGCGATGTGAATGTTTCTTTGGATTTTCAAACTTTTAGAAATTGTACACAGCCGTGGAATGGTTGGGTAGAGTGATTTTTAAAAATTGAAAGCATCTGTTTCATAATAGTTGGTTCGAAGTATGAGTAATCTATTGTTAGTGGAATGCTAAAGAGTTTATCAGTGTTTCTGCGTGTTTCAGTGTTAATATCACTATTCTAAAGTGACACGGTTCGAATATTACGATCTCTACCACCGAAACAGTACTCCGATGTTTACGTTGTTCCAATTCGCGAGCATTCCCTGAACTTTGCCGTAATATCGCTCGTCTTTAATCCTTCAACGTAGCCAGAAATGTAGTGTCGAAAGTTCGTCAACCCCCAAAACACATGTTAGACCCGATGAACTTTAGGGAGAAAATGACTGTGCCGCAAAGTTCATTGAAATGTCACGGAGTGTCCCTACGCTACGGCCCCGTCGTAACAACCTCCTCGAGACCGCGTGCCGGAAGCGCTTTGTTACCGCACTTCCGGGCTAGCGGAAATGGCGCAATGCGCTTCCGACATGGTGGAAAAGTAGCGACAGTCATTACCGAGTTCTCTACGAACGCCTCAACCTTCCCTTTCCCTTCGGTTACTTTTCTTTATATTCCTGCTTCAGTCTATTGTCTATCGGGCTTTGAATACATGCAGATGAAAAGAGAAAGGCGATGAGAATTGAGCACAAAAGCGGTATACGGAAGGTGTGTGCTCGCCGCTTTTTATAATCGCGTTCTCGGACTCAACTGAAACTATCTATGGGTCGCAAACATGCCTTTTAGTACAATGCTGCAGTCTAGTCACTGAAAAATCAAGAATATGAAAATCGTTGTGCATTTCGTTCAGAAATGAAACTACAGATACAAAAACTACAAGCACCTCCAATGTTATTGAAAGTGAAACAAAATTTTAAGACCGCTGCACTCAAAAAACTTCTGTTTGCCTTATTTCTCTAAATCTAACAATTACTGTTAATAGGCTCTTCTCATAAAAATAACTCTAAGTAATTCCACTGACCAATACATACCGCTAATTCAGTGGATATTAAAGTGCCAAGGAAGCCGTACGGTACGATATCGTGAACTCCGTCATGGTGGATCACAGAACGAGTCACCATTGATACACCACGAATAGCAACGTCGACTAGCCGGGGGTATCTCTCACTCGGCAAAGAAAATAAAACGATTCCTCTGAAAGAAGGTACGTGGGCGCTTGCGAGGGCACGGAGGTAGAGATGATACCAGACGAGGAGACGAACCGGTTGGGGATGTGAGCGTAGAGGAGTTGAACACCCTAGGGAGCCGGCAGCTCGTTACGCGAGACGTGGCGCAGCCTCTCTTTCTCCCTTCTATTCTCTTTCCCTGGGCTTTTCCTTCACCTCCCCGTTTTCCGTTTCACTCCGACCCTCACCCGTGGCTCTCTCAAACCTTGATCCTTTCGCGCATCTATCTCTATCCTCGTTTTTACCCTCCCCCATCCCCGTGGCTCGGCACTCAGCGCCCCTCGTTTTCGAGGAAACGGCGCTGCGGTCTGAATAATGTCCCGCGTATACGGTTGTCCCTATACGCGCGTATCGCTACTCAGTAACAAGTGGATATTATGTTACCGCTGCTGATGCTATTGCTACTATGGATTGGCGTTCGCCCACGGTTAAGAGGATCCCCCAGCATCGATGCCGATTACGCTCCAGGCGCGGCGCCACGCTGGCTCACCTCCGTCACCTCTCAGCGGTTTCCTTTCTTTCTCGACACACTCGTTGTGAACTTTGCGATAACTATGCGTTCGTTTTAAGCGGGTATTCGGCGGTGCTGTTAGGTTTTTATGAATATTCGAAATAGAGCAACATAGATGGTGTGAAAATAGTATGTATACAGCGCTTTAGGTATTTTAGGTTGTATACTTGAATGACGGATTTCATATATCCACGCGTTTTGAAATAAAAATTTCGAATGTGACTCAAAATTAAAAAGGAATATAGAATTCTTAACTTATTATATGATATAGAATTAAAAAATAGTTTCTTTTGTATTGGTAACGGCTTCAGTGATTACTGTATTCGATCAGAGTCATGCCAACCCGGTCATAGAAAAGTGATCAACGAACGCATTTCAGGACGAATAGCTCTATCGTAGCGTAGTAATAATGAACAGCTCGTCTGAAATGATTAAGTCTAGTTGTCGTTCTTTGAAGCGTCACGGATCGGGGTTGGTCAGGGTCTGAGAGCGTGTATAAGCGCGTGCCCGTTTCCAGAGAACTCGCCCGAGGCCAAATCTCGAGGTCAAAGCGTTAAAGGTTTGTAAGGATCGGTAAGCATCGCGCGACATCGAGACCGCGCTCTCCCCAAAGACCAATTTGCGATTCCGAGTAGAGCAAGGACTACGCCCACATGTACATCCTTTAGATACTTACGGTGCCCGTTTCCTTTCTCGGTGGGCGGGTCAAAAGAGACCTGTTACATTCATCTTTCGGAGGGACTAAATACGCTCCCTGGCAAATTCCCTGGTCGGCATTAGAGCGAAATCCCATGCATTTTATACGTGGCCGGGTCATTCAAAGCGATGGCTCGTTGGTTATACGCGGTGTGTACACTGGAACACCCCCTCTCTCTTACACCGCGCCGGCTCACCACCCGTGGCACCCTTGTGGACACAGTCCAACCCCGAGGACCTTCGCAACCTTCCTCTGAAACATCGACCGTCTCTCTTCTTTCGTCTTGCCCGTCTAACGCGCCCGCTTTCTCTTCAGCAGCTCGCCTTCCGGCTATACAAGACCGGTAGCAGCCTAGAAAAAGGGGGTCGGGGCTGCGAGGGGTAGGTATGTTTGCGCGTCGTAAGTGGCGTCCAGTGTCTGTACAGCGTTCTTCGTCCCTGAAGGTTTCCACGGCGCGGAGTCAGGGATCATACACGCCATTCGGTGACAGATACCGCCGGGATCCGAGTGCATTTATGGCCGGCGAGCCAGGACGAGCGGTGGCGGCGGGGCGCCATAGGTGTAATGTCATCGTTTAGCGGAAAAATAGCACGTTTCACGCGCCGGGCGAGGGAAGTAGTAAAAGCGATGCGTCTTATCGTTACACGCTGTGAGTGGTGTCTTCGAGGTTTCTACGGGATGTCGTCCAAGCCGACAAAAGTTTGCCTATAGATTCTCCGTGAAAGATTTCACAGTAGAATCTGTTTTCCTTGCGTAAAATAAGTATTCGAGGAATGCGTTGTTGAATTCTTTCGTAGAAAATTTGTAATTCAATGGATCAAACGGAAAGACCGGAATTGACACAAGTATTGTGTGCTTAAAAACTAATGGAATCATTATTGCGAGTTATTAGATGTCGTACCTTTGAGTTTTAGTAGAACTATCGAAATGCTTAATAACAAACGCGTTTTTCAATCGCGATTCACAAATGCGTTTCTCGGTCTGATCGCTGGTACTTAACAGGGTCACTAGCTCGTCGTTTTAGAGATATGAAAAGTTCAGTATCTCCAGTTTTCAAAAGGTACGAACCGATAATCTCTCTTTTATCCCGGTCTATTCTGACTGGAGGGTCGATCGTTTCGAGGCTCCAGATTGAAATTCGTAGCTCGACCGAGCGCAAAGCACTTTAATGCTCCCCCTCTACCGTTCGTCCCCTTCTCGTGCCCCTACTCTTCTTTTTCTCCTATCATGCGGATTTCGGGGTGATCAATTTTATTGCCCTACACGGTCCCCGATAGTTCTTTCTCCTTCTCCTTCCACTCATTGACTCATACAATCGTTTCCGGAAAACATCCGGATTTAAAACTGGAGCCTTAGATCCGATGGCGTCTTTTAGTACCAATTGATACAAAATAATAACGTTCGATCGACAACACTGTGTTTCATACACAAGAAAATCCCCTACGAAGCATATTTCCGTATTAATAATACCTTTGAAATACTTGGGAACATTATTCTCGGTATTTTTATAACGATCTCTCTTGGTTATAAAAATATTTTCGAAATTTATAAAAACCCAAACAATTCTCAGTACAAAATTTATATCCATCATAATTAAAGTCACTGTGAATTCTCTCGCGACCAATCTATTTTAATATCATTATATTAATATCATATTAATATCACAATTTAATTTCTTCTGTACTATTTTTATGTACTAAAACGATCAATGCAAAAGAAAAAGTTCTATTTTCCTTCAATTTCGCAATTATCGCCTACAAATGTAGAAATTAACACAGGCAACCCAGTCTGCCCACGATAAATAATGTCATAATTATCGTGAATCGTTGCCCATTGCCTCGCAGGAACTAATATAATCTTTTTACAAAGATAACGAAGTCAGTGAACCGAACGATTTACAAGAAACACCGAGTAAAATCGCCAGGAACGCAGAGGTAGCTGCTATCAAGAATCTCGTGAGAGAAGTGAACGTTATCGGCGTATCGCGTGATTAAACATTGTCCGAATTGGTCGAGCGTGAAACGAGTCGTCGCAGCTGCGACGCGGGACAGCTAGGACGTGCGGCTCGTCGTCGGCGAAATAAATCGCCGGGTTAATCTTCAACGAAACTTTCTAAACGGCGGTTGTCTAGTCGGATGTCGGGTATCGTTTGACCATGAATCGCACGGCGGCTGCCACCTGTCGCTACCGACAGTAGTTTCTCGGTCGTGGGCGTGAGACGGAAGCCTCAGATATGTTGTGTCGCATTGAGATAAGCTAAGCTCTCGCGTGATGGAGCAGCCCGTAAACTCAGGGAGCCACGCCATGATGCTACCGAAATGGCTGCTAGATAATGTATAGGTATACGTGATGCGTTCCAACCCCTTGGCTCTTCTTCGTGCGCTTGTCCGCACACGTACAAACGTGTACAAACTCCCAGCATCGCGCTTGCACACCGCAACACGTAAACGGTGTACACGGGCGTCACTTTTACACTGCCATCGTCACCACTACGCGCGAGATTCAGCTCTATCGCTGCTTGCCACGCATACACAAACACGCTCAAACACACTGTACTCCATCGTTTCCCGCCTGAGAGACGATAGTCAGCTATTTTCGGAACGACACTTCACTTCGGTGGATGCAACTACCTGCGGTTTACAGAAACGAGCCCTCACTCAGCTTCCGGTGTAACGCTCCTGCCAGATTTTTCGACGACGAACGGTCGCGCGACGCTTTTGTTCGCCGATCGTCATTAGTCCCGTTATTTTATGCTGTACTTGTATTATACACCCTGCTAGTTGTTTTGTTCTAGATTTCACGGTAATTTGAGAGTATTTGTTACTACGATAACGAATTTCTAATGTTCTACGAAGTGTCGGGGGAGAAATGGAATCCTTTGTTGCGTAACTTATGGGTACTGCAACTTTCTCGGTAGATTCGTTGCAAAATTTTGTCGTGTCCAGAGTCTTGATCGTTTTGTTTGAAATTTTGGTGAAGAATGATTGTTAAATGAAAACGAACAATCGTTGAGATATTGTATTCGAATTCGTTGATTTCACGGTTACTAACAGAGAAATATGCGTATCAGAATGGAGATCCTTCAAAGAACCGCGTGATCCATTTTCACTAAATCACTGTCGGTACGTTAATTCCTCTTAAGATCACGCGAAGGCGCAGATCGATACAGAGCTTCCATTCAATAAAAGTTCAAACGTGGGTGTGCTGTTTATGTGCTTACGCGAGGTGCATTAGCATCTACGTCAGAGCCCTGTCGATATCTCGATCTCGGCGCGGTAAAAATCATTTTTCATTGGTCGTAATTGCAATTTTATCACAAAGCTCGATTTCAGATCGAACTTTTTCAAGTGTCAACGTTTTTTACGCTGCATGATTTATAGTCCCGCGCGTGACCGATCACGGGTCAATCACAAAATCTCGAACGCCCCGCAACGAAGAACCCGTCAAAAATAGAAACCTTTCACTGGCGAACGAGAGAGAAAGAGAGAGGGAGAGAAAGAGGAAGGGAAGTAGATGGGGTGGAATGCAAATCTCGTAAAGCTCGCGTAGCTTCCGCGACACAAGCTCCGCGCGCATCGCACCACCGTCACGTCTGAGATTTTAAAACCGTGTATCCGAAATAGATCACGTTCGTCGTATACACGGCCGGGCGCGTTCAGTAAAGAAAACAAATTACGCGCCGTTTAATGGACACCTCATGAATATTCAAAAAACTTCGTCGCTTGTACCTGTTGAACGCCCGCGCCCTCAGGCTTATTTATTCCCTTATTCTTTTAATCCCTCCACTCGCGTCCCACCGTCGCGATGATATCGCCGCGCCCGGGCCATTGTTTGCGGCCGTAAGTCTCGACGTCCGCGTGTTTATCGAATTTTAATAAACACCTTGAAACCCGGTTGAAAGCTCGCCTCGGGCGCTTGCCGCGGATCTAATACGCTTAATAGCGCGTCGGATTTTAACGACGACTCAACGACAGGCAGAGTGCGCGCGCGCACGCTCGCGCGAGGATGGACGTCGCCGCGTCTCGTAACAAAGCTAGGGACAATGTGACGGCACACAGATCCGCGCGCGTTACCCGTCTCGGCTCTCGCACGCCTCATCCGAGCCCGGCGGTCGCGAAAGGCTTTTCATTTTTCGCCTAGCCTCGCGCTTTTTATCATCACATTGAATCGACGTGTACAGAAGAAGAAAAAAAAACGTGGGGCGGTAGGGGAAACGAAACGTAGCGGAGTGTGTGCGTGCCTCGGCGATTCTCTGTTCTTTCGTCGACTTCCAGCCCCGTCCTCGCTCGAACCCCTCTAGCCGCCGCGTCCCCCGCCACCGACGCTCCTTTCTCCTTCGCCGTCGCGTGCATCTCTTTCGCTCTGTGCGTTACCGACGCGTGTCTCAGCGTTGCATCACGTTGAATGGGTCTGGTAATTGCACGCTTAATATTTCAGGGCTTTCTCCGTGTAAGCATGTAAAAAAGTCCACGATTTAGCCCTGTGAAGCGAGCCAGTACACCGTCCCCCGCCGGGCGTTCCGCCTTTTCATCGCGCTATCTTTCTTTCTTCGCCGGTGTTTGCGATGCACTGACGAAAGTAGCAAAGCGGAAACTCGTTTCTCTCGCGCTCGACGGCTTTATCCTGTCGCTCTTCAGTCTTACTTTCCCCTTTGCTGCTTTCGTTCGGCTTGCAACTGCCGTCCGACCCCCCCCCCCCCCTCCTCGGAAAGCTAAACTTCACTAGTTCCAGCGATTTTTGTTTCCACCGCGTCGTTCGCGTCTTGTCGTCTGAACGTGAATAAGACGGAAGTATCGGAACGATGAAAGTTAATAGATTTTATGAACGAGTACACAAGCTGTCGAATTTAGTCGAGTATTATGTAGTTGAATTTAATTCTGAAGAAAATAAGTTTATTTTTAATTATTCTTTTTCGGAAGATTTCTCACTTCTTCTTACTAGATAGTTCTACTGCGCTTCAATAACAGTGCACACAATAGTATAGCAGTTTTGACATAATAGTTACAAGTCATAATAATAATAAAAAAGATTTCTGCGTTAGACGAAACCGCATCCGATTAATCACGCGAATCCACGTCTCCGAAGACAGTCGGAATCATCGGTCCGGCGTAACGTTCCGGTGATCGAAGGAAAACCAGTCCTCCGAGAGGAAAAATCGTACTGCAACGCCGAGCCGGCTGATAAGGGACAAAAGGGCGTCCTAATGCGAGTCCCCCTCACAAAGCCGGCATTTCGGGTTCTCTCTTACCGTCGGATTGCGCGACAAAGGCTGACGCGATCTCAATCACAAATTGACAATAAAAAATGTCCAATTAACCCGAGGAGCTCGAAGGATAGAATCGACTCGAATTGACTCGGTCCCTCACCTACCCGGCCGTACCATCAAACGTCTTTTCACCGCAATAGGGCTGCGGGGGGTGGTAAGGGAGTCGGAGGACCGGGTGGAGTGTCTGGAAGAGAGGAACGGAGACAGAGGGTCGGTACGATGAGGAGAAGAGAACGAGCGGAAAAGAGTGATAGAGAGAGGGAAAGAGAGAAGGAAAGAGTGTTCGCGTGAAGTTGGAAGCAATCGAGAAGGTTTAATCCCACTCGATTGCGTTCCTTGCCCGGCAACTTCAGTTCTTCGCCGCCCTCTTCACCCTCGCATTTCATCCCTCCGCCTTGAGCGAGCCACTTTTCCCCTTTGCTACGGCAAACGACGCTCGTGTGTGGGCGTATTCCCGCGCCTCTGGATGTGTAAAAGAGGGCAGAGAGAGAGAGAGGGGCAGAGTCCTTCTTTTATTCGCCCCGCTATCTTCGTACATTCCCGTAGTGGTCGTATAGAATCTCGAATCTGGCTGCGGGATACACGCGCCTAGAGTCGCGCACACCCGTCCATGCACGCATGCACGCACGCAAACCACCGCCCCGAGCCGAGTCCCTCGACGACGTCGGCGTCGACAGTTACAAAAGGTGGCTGTCCGACACGGCCGGCAGTCAGCTGCGACTGTATTTGTGACGATGCTTCGAAACCCTGGCCGAAGGTGAGACCACCTCGTAAATATTCTACGGCCAATTTCCCGTCGCATGCGCGAATACAACGGTATCCAACGAATGGAAAGAGGACGCCCCGCGTAGGAATGGAGACATCGTCGGTGATATTTTTCACCTCCCACCAAACTCGTGGATTTCCGTTTATCCATTGCCGATGAATTTCCGCGAGGTCGAACGGAGACCTTTCTTCCCCTTTCGTTCTTTTCTGTTTCCTCTTCCTTTTTTTCCGCCACTAGACTCGAAATCGAAATGGAAATCTAAATCTATGCCAGGAAATATTACCGATTCCCCCGGGTAGGTAGGGGTTGGAAGATAACGTTAAGCGCTCTTATATTTTCCACGTCGGAAACGATAACGCTCCGGCGCGCCATGGTTACCCACGAAATTTCTTGACGCTTCACATGCCGCGCGCTTTATACTGCGGCTCGTTTCCAGTTACCATGCACTTTTAATAGCGTGACGTTAAACACATTTCGCCGCACATGTTGCCGCGCCTGTTATAATTTAGTTATAATATGTACGCGGTCTGGTCCGGGTACGGAGAACGCTAATATCGGATCAATCGATGCTTGTTCGATTAAAGCTCTGTGACCGATCGCTTTGTTCGCGTCGACTCTGTATTTGAGCGATTCGAGATCTGCTGACCTGATTGTTGTAAAATTTAGGGCCGCGATAGGTGGGAACATATTCGGAATCCACGCGGATCCGAATTTAACTAGGCCTCTATGATATCCGGACCGGTGATTACATTGAGTACAGATCACATAGATCACAGATTTCAGTCATATTTTATCTATCGTCGAGAACATTGTTCGTAGTCGTTTTAAGTATAAAAATATATGACCACTACTTCATAGATTTACTTTCAAACACGCGTGTAGAATTTCATTTAACACTTCCCAACATTTCCTTAAGATGAAAGTTTCGCGACGAAGCACCACGCAACCACTAAAAATCGGCAAGCAATTTCCAATTTCATTACCTGCGCGTAAAACGGTGCTCGATATCAAAAATATATCGCGAGCGTAAATCGCGTCAGGCGGCGTGTATCGATTATGGAACTTCTTTGAAATTAGATTGCCCTGAATCGCTCGTGGGGCGGTTCTCGTTCGACGCCGATCACGCAGCCAGTGAAGTGTCGTTGTTCGTTCATCTAGCTGAGGAAATTCCTTGCGCCGCGCCGCGCCACGCCACGCCACGCCACGCCACGCCACGCCAGGCCACGCCATACCGCTTCGTTGAGTACGGTACGGCACGGCATAGCACGGGACGGAATGGGACGGAATGGGACGGAATGGGACGGAATGCGACGAAATGGGACGGAATGGGACGGAATGGGACTAAATGGGACAGAATGGGACGGAATGGGACGGAGTGGGACGGAATGGAACGGAATGGAACGGAATGGAACGGAATGGGATGGAACGGGACGGGATGGGACGGGACGGGATGGGACGGAATGGAACGGGACGGGACAGGACGGGACGGGACGGGTGAATTAATCGCAAACGAATTTATCTTTGACGCTCCGGGTTAAACTAAAACGCCCAGATATTATGGGGAAGTAAGCTCGTTAGAGGGTTTACAGCATCACCGGTGCCTCACGCCCCTTCTGTATTTCTCGCGTAGGTGGTAGTAGCTTGCGGTCTGGTAACCGCAGTCTCTACTGCGCTGTCGGTTGCGGATACCTCAGTCTCGTGTGCAACCTCGCGTCTGTTTTGTGCAAAGGGCTTTCAAAAACCGCGACTGCCGAACCGTGTGCCGGCTCACCCCCCAAGAACAGACGCCACCGATACGACGAGCCCAGAGCCACCCCTCTGAGAGAACCGTCGGATACACACTTTGACGGGCACGCGTTTTCGATTAAGCTTGAAATCTACTCTCCTCGGGCATCCCGGGCGCGCTGCTAATCCCGTCCCCTCCGCGATCGCGTTTCGACGACGTGCCACGAGGTTCCGTGAGTTTTATCACTCTATAACAACCAGTAAACGCAATAAATAATCCAATTAAAGGGCCCGCGAATGTATTCGCTCGTATCCAGAGATTAGAAAACGGATACGGCCGCGCATTTTATCCTCGAGGTGATAGCTGCGCGATACGGTATATAAAATACAGTCGAATTATTCTTGATACATCACGGATAGATATCATTGTTAACGGAACACTCTGTGTGGTGTTCATAATTAATTCAGTCGCATAACCGTCTTGTTTAATATTAATTATCTCCATTATTGCTACGAGGATAATACACAATATTTGCGGTAATTATAAGTTCCGCCGAATGAATTATTTTCTTCGTTTCCGGCTACGAGTTTAGAACGTTTGAAATCGTGAATACTGCGAAGCGAGTCATGAGAGAAGTTTTTTTTCATAAACGAACGTTAATTCCATTGATTTACATACATAATTCAGGTGTGTTACTTTGAATTTCCGTTACGTCTAAATCGCATACTCTGAGTAAGTGAGTTTTATGAATTCTATGAATACCTGTCCCACGGTTATCAGAGAAACATAAATTCACATTGTTTTCCATAATCGACGCTTGAACCGGTACACATTTTTCAAACGACGTATCTCCGTGATAACAATGCGGCTTGATATACGCGTGAGTCGCATCCTGTCGCTATAACAATTACGCTGAAATTGCTGCGACGCCGAATCCGAGTCGCTCTGTGTGTCAAGCAGGCGCACACGTGTATTCAAGACGATACGGGAACGTGCCCCTTGCGTAACGACTATACGCGCGTGCTGACTGCATGTACAATCTCGAATTAATTATTCACTTAGATAACGTCGATCGATACGTCATATTAATCACAACAGCGCGACTAACGTGGTTAATATTAATCAGCAGTCTAGAAGAGGGTCTACGGGGAGGCGAGTCCTGCAACGCGTTGCCGGAAGGACTGCCACGAAGGGATAGACGCGCGTATATCTACAGATTCTAATTACTGATTAGTCGGGGCAAGCGGCGAAAAGGGATTGGGAGCGAAGGTGCGCAAATACACCCGTTTCCCGATAATCAAATTCATAGCCGGCCTCGCCGATCCAATTCCGAATATTATATTTCTGTCTTATCGGTAGACTGCGGATTTTATGGATACATATATATAGAACTCGTAAGCCGACACACATCGACGCGGAAAGTCCATTATACGAGATTAACGCAAGTTTCAATTCGTTCCGACCATTAAATAGATCGTGGAAGTTGATACATTTATAGTGTCCGTTAATTTCAGGAACTTGCCAGAATACAAACCTCAATAAAGTTTCATGATATTTATACATCATTATAGAATTCAAATAATGAATAAATGAATCTGTGCGTTTATTTGAATGAAGTATTTTGAAATATATATCATATAATAATAATAGCATTGCGATTAGTAAAAATATTTTCCTATACAATCTTATAATCACTGCTAAATACATAGCTGTAGCAAGGTTAAATTACTTCGAACATGCATTCACGTGTCGCGGCAAAGATACAATGAACTGCTCGTCGCTCGGATATTGCATCTCTCAAAAGGAAAAATGATAACCGTTCCTATTCAACGAGCAGTTAGCGACCGGTACATAAGCGATTTACGAGGCGTAACAAATTATCGAGCCGAGTTAATCGCCGATACTTAACGTCGGACAACGAGAGAATTTCCGGTGACAAGATTAGAAAATATTTGCCGACGTTCCTGAGTAGCCGATTCATTTTATGTGAGCTGCGTTTGCGGGTCGCACATGAAACAGGAACCGAAGTACGAGGGCGGTCGTACGCGAGGTTTCCAAGGAATGACCATTATGTCCCGAGAAGCGTGGCGGCAGCTCGTTCGGCTTCGCACAGGCGGCCGCCTAACCTGGGGGGCCAGTTAAAACACGTGTTCACTCGCCGGCATAATAGCGGTAATAATTCCTCGGCTGAGAAATAAATTCTCTAATAATAATTCTCTCCTTGCGCCGCCGTATGTAGCTAACGTACCTAACTGGCCGCGATTTATCATTCCCACATTTGCGCCTCGGCCGATGAATGCTACCCCGTCGAGCCTTCCGCCTTTGGCCTTCCTCTCGCGACCACCGAGGAATACGTTCTCGGAATTCTACTGTTCAGCTTCACTCTTTTCTTCACCTTCTGTGTAATCCGTTCAACGAGACAGGCGGTAAACGTAAACAGAAATGTGCGATAGCTTACTTGTTATGCGTCTCAGGCGAGAACGCTAGCAAAATTGCACAAGTGCAAGAGGAGTTTCTTGCCAGATGTTTTGTTTATAATTTGCATTGGTTACGTAACTGTATTGTCGAATAGCAGATCGGTACTGAAAATAAAAAGAAGGCAGGTGAAACCCGACCAATTAGAATATTAGCAATATGTTTTTGACGTGAAACGGTAACAGCGGGTCTATGAAAATTTAATGTCCATGCCAAGAATAATTATGATTCACGCGTAGACCTTTGTCACAAATAAAAGTTGTTATAAAGGTATGAACAAAAATCATTCGAAAATCTTGTACGTAATCGACGACAGTAAACAAATGAAACTTTTAAAAAATTTTGGTAGATTCCAATGTAAACCGAATATAAATGTGTAAAATGTATACCTAACGCCGTCTACTAGCAATACAAAAAGCGAACTCTGCCTCGCCACGCACACAGTTTACAATATTTTACAATGCACTACCCGATCAAGTAACCCACTGACATTTTTATCCTTCCGCTCCAAATTGATCGACAACGTTACCCGAGCTCCAGCGAAATGGTCAAGACGAACGGTACAATGTTACCGTGGAAAAAAAGGGGGGCACAACGGGGTAAGAAGGAATCGTTGATTTATGGGCAGCCAATCTATAATTTGCAAGTCAAATACATGAATAAAACAAGGCTGGAACGGTATCGATGAAACACGACCGAGCGTCGGAATATGAAAAAATGATCGACGGCTTGTCAAAATTTCACCGCGGAACGCGGTGCCTACATAGATTCCGGCGACGCCCCGCCGTGCCGCGCCGCCCAGTAATTGCCGTCCTGTTCTATTTCGTTCCGTTCGCCGCAGCGCCCGTTTCCGTTTCGCTCTGCGCGTCGGCCACGCCATTTCGCCCAGCAACGAATTAAGCTGCTTTATAAAAATGTAAAAGGCTTCGCGAGCGAGCCGTTTTCCTACGTAGGAACGCGCCGGATCGTGGGGTAGAAACCAGCCGGGGAAAGAGGAAACGGGAGCGCGGATAGAGACGGAGGAAAGAACGACCGATAGGGAAAGAGGAAAAAGAAGAGGAGAGGAACGTGGGAGGGCCCAGACCAGCGCCGCGAACCTGGGGAATCGCAAATGCGATTGGGAGCTTCATTGTTTCTGAGAAAAGAAAAGAAAGCGCGAGACTTCCAGTCGGGGAGGGAATTTAAGTCGGCGAATGAATGGGAGGAACGCGAGACCGTAGGGAGAGAACCGGCTCGCGATAGAACGAGCCGGGCTATACATTTTTACACGGTTCGAACAGGTGCAATCAACGTTTCGTATCGTTGATCGTCCGCTTCCGTTCGCCGGACAAACTTGTCTGTAATCGAATGGACGTCGTTTCAGATCTGTATCATGATGCATGGGTTCGATCCCGGGAGCGATTACGGGTGGCCTTGGGTGTGACGATCTATCATTACGAGCTTGATGACCAAACATTCAACGGTGCGGTCGTTGACTCGTAATTCCCTAGATAGACAGTTCGCTTAGCAAGTTTCAAATTGAAATTCCGGGATCTTTAAAAAACACAAAAGCATCAAAAGTTTCTTATCGAGTTTCTTTCAAGTTTCACGTGCACGGTTTCCTAAAATGTTCCTTCGCGATCGCGCATCACGGAGACATCATTCCGTAAGACAATTTCCACGCGCGTCGTTCAGGCATTCGAACTGATCGTGTCTCCATTATTCCGATCCGTTCGCAAAATGAAGACGCTGTTCCCGCAGGATTCACGCTCCCGACGCAGTCCATGCATATCTGCGTGAGCACTCCGAGTACTCCCGACTGTCCATTGATCTCGCCAGGGTCGTCGAAGGCAATAGCGCACGGCAATTCCCGATTGAGTCGTGGCGAATGTCATTATCTTCTTATACATTAGAAATACATGTCGGGTAGCGGGCGAGGCGCAAAGAAGTCAGCTTCGCGACAAAACAACACGCCTGATTCTTGTCCCGGGTGCGGCGGGGTCACATTACAAATTTATTCTTGATTTCCTACGGTCGTGGCTCGGCCCGGAAAATTCGAGGCACAAATGTACAAAGTAAGATTCCGATTCCGAGGCATTAATTGAGCGGGGCCCTGTATTTCCCTGCGGACTACGTAGACAGAGGTGCTTTCCGGCTACCAATTTCCAAGAGTTTCGGTTTCAGACCGATAGGGACGGCGCGGCGGGGCGGGATGAAGGCGGATCGAGGGAACGAAGAAGTTACATGCGCACCGGGGTAATACGGCGTAGGCACGGCCTACGAACGGGCTCCGGGCTGCGAGCCGTCTGGCTATGCCGGGTAATAGAATGTGCATGTAATAACCGAAGGATATATACACACTCCGCGGCCTCCGAAAGAAGGAACCTTGGTAGAAGGAATAACGCTCGGGAACCGACACTGCGGAGAAAAGAAAATGTTCCCTCCTGGCGCTGCTTTTTCCTAGAGCCTCGCCGCCCCTCCCGCACGAGCGTGAATGTTCACCCGCGGATTTCGAGGGTTTGTTTGCCGGGACGCGTTCGCCTTTGTCTTATTCCGCGGCAGACGCGCGTCTGACGAATTGTAATGAGATCCTTTATACGGGAGACGGCGGGGGTTGCGTTCGGCGCGCGACACGACGCGGCGACGACGACGGGGAGCAACGCGAACGGCCGGAAAGTTTCAAAGGCTTTTTATCAATGAAAACAGATGTGATATAACCTGTTTGTACAAGGATTGAAATGCGCTTCCGTCCCTTCGGAATATAGTCCCCCTTTTCCAGCCTTCCGCGAACTTGTTTGCTGTCTCCGAGTATTCTCGTATGGACTCCCTCTGTGACGCTGACGTTCAGTATCGATAATATTTAAATATCGCGTTTATCTCGCGCGTTTTGTCGAGAAATTGGAATGGATAAATTGTTTTGAATGTTGAAATATTCAAATGAAGTTGAAATGAAATTGTGTTAAACGAAATTCGATCGTTTCAAATGTTTACTATTCTATATCAGACTCTAACGTGGCGTGTTTTAAATATTTCTTCGCAACATCGAGCATTTGATCACAAAGCAGTTGAGCGTAGTGCGTGGTGAAAAAAATCTACCTTCTGAAAGAACCGCCGTGTAGTTTAATTGAAAACGTTCCGTTGAATAACGGCAGGCGACGACGCTCGGACCCAACGTCCGCTTGCTCCGCGGTGTCGGCTACAGAAGCCGGGACGCATTTTGTCTGCGGGAGACCGCAATTAACTGTCTGGGATTTCGCGTGGATTCGCAGCGGCAAGAGCAGCCCGTGTGAAACGTCAGATGCGTTCCCGGACATCTCGGCCGTCACCGTCATAGTCGAAATAGGCGGGCTCGCTGGCTCGACTGGTAATCATCTTCCCGCAATCCCTCTAAAGGCGCGCGAAGAAATGGCACGGTTCGAATGACCACGGAATAATCTGACGATAAAGGGAATAAAGCTCGGGGAACGAAGTAGCGAACTGTCGCGGGCTCTCGGATACCCTCTCGCAACGATGGAACAGTGGGGGGAGAGAAACTGGTGCTCCCCCGTGAACGATTCCGGGGGCTAAGTCGAACCGATAAAGCCGGGATTTCCACGGTCGACGCGTCAGTCACCGCGGCTCGAGTTTTATTATATTAAAGTAGTAAACTAGATAATAAAGCTGGCTACGTAGCTCGGTGTCCGCCACGTTTTACGACTGTCGGTACGACACCTTATATCGCGTAGTTACAGTCACCCTCTGTCGATCATAACCGGGCGCATCGGCCGCACGTACGCTCCTGCGCGCTTGACATTTCGTCGATCTTTTCCTAACCGATCGTTGCCTGCTAGACTTACTATGGGTCTAGAGTCATCGTAGGAAATGAAATCAACCGTGTCCCTTATACGATGATGCCGGGATTCGAACGGATACACTGGCGTACGGAAATTCAGGGTCGCTTGTTCAACACATTCCACTACTTTGACGAGTCGCGTGATAATAATTTCGGACCGACGTGAATATAGCGAATGAAACTTGAGGACACAACAGGAATGAGATATCGGCCGTTATAATTATGGTTTGGATTTTGTTTGGTTAAATGATAGGAGTATATGCTTAAGTTTTTACACATCCCGAGTTAATTCTTTGTCTTACGATGTATTTCGTGTGCTCGCGTTTGACGACAAACGGGTTAATGCTCTGAGAATCGTAGAGATTGAGCTGGATTTAAAGTGATAATACGATGCAAGAAAGTTTGTTATATTACAAACCAGAGGATTTGAAACATTTTATTTATGTTACAATGTAATCGAACGAACAGTGAAGTGTTGCGATAGAAAAGAGAGCAAACGAAGAAAGAGCTTGATTTAAGAACAGCATCGTTGTTTGTATCAGTGCGAAATGGCCGGCGGAGCGGACAGATTGGTTTCGATGTTGATTGAAGTGTAACGTAGATAACTCGAATCGTGAGCAGCGAAGCGCGAGATGCACTTGCACGGATAGAGAGATTAGCAAAGGGCGTAATGGAGTTCCGGAGACTCAAAAACGATCACGCTTCGTTGAAACATCCGTCACCGGGCCTATAGATCCTTCGAGTCGCTCACGTTCTCGCGTAATTCCCGATATAACGTCGTACGTGATTCGTATCGAGATACGTTGGTCGCGTCTTTGTTTACATCATGCGACCGTTCCTGGATGCCAGCCAACTGTGTCCGTCCATGATAATCGCAGCGTTTGAATTTAGTCAAAACAGCGACCCACGATAAGAACGGGAGAATGAATCAATGTCAGGATGAAGTGGAACGTGCCCGTTCTAAAATCCAATGACACGGCAAGAATCGCACAACGTTTTAGGCATTTTGTATCGGCGGCCGGCTATTAAAGGCTTTCTTTTCTGATTTAAGGCGACGGGAGCGGCGCCGAGTAACGTTTCCTTATCCAATAAACGCGATTTATACTCGGGAAGTAGATAAAACTCACGCCTTGAATAAAGACCAGACTATCTACGATCATTTTTTAAACAAGAGAAAACAATGAGTTTAACAGGCTTATGAGTATTCTTTCTCAAATTCTATGACACGTGAACGGTAGATTTAGAATTCCTAATGAGGATCAGACATACCAAATCTGTTGCGAAACAGACAGATTTATAATGTCAATTAATAATGAATACTTAGCGATGAATTTATGAAATTTGTGTCTGGTATTCTCTGTTTGTACGTTGTAAAAACGAAATAATTAAAGATAAGCGGGTTTGAAAGAGGCAGAGACGGATGGGCTGGATGAAACGACTCACAGACTTACAGTCGAGGGGCCAAGTGGAAGCAGAAGATTCTGACGACACATACATCGCGCAGTGTTATGGCAATCTAAGTTGGCATGTTTAGTCAGCTCGAATAAGGCGCGCCCGTAGCGAGTCTGATAGCTGGCTGAGTCAACATTCACGTATTTGCCGTGGCATCGCTGCGAAGCTATCCAGACGAAGCCCAGTTGGCGAACCAAGAGTGAGGAAGGGATGCCTCGTGCCGCACACAATTTGGTGCAAGATATTGCTTTCGAATGCAACCTCCTTATCCTTTACCGTCCCAGCTGTTACCAATGTTTACCCTACCTGCTTAGTGATAACGCACGGGACGCCCGCGTGCGCGTGTTTCTCGCGATAGTTGTGTCAATTGTGCGTCACTTTCCCTATTGTTCTCGTCACCGCCTCGAACAAAGCGGTTCTCAGTAATCGAATGTCGTATAATTAGGTCATCGGATGACAGTACTTCACTGGAATGCTCAATACTTAACTCCTTCGCAGTTGGAAGTTTAAACGTGACAGATTTCACTGTATGACGTGTGGAATTGTAAAACCACTTTAGCTCTTTTGCGCAATGTATAGCAGTAACAGTAGAAATTTCAAAAATTAACATGCAAAATTTACTTTAAATATAGGTGCGATGTTATACGTTTGCTTCTGTTTGACCCGAGGGACGATCGGTCAGACAGTTACAAAGTGAAAAAAGCTTCAAGCCTTTTTATTCTCCGCGAATTCCGATGACATCGTCATCCAGAGGAAAATTTCGCCGTACACGCTCTTACCAAGCAGATTGTACCAACTTACAGATTCTATTACCAAAACTTTCCGACGAATGTTTTCTCTTCCCGATCGTTGTAAAAAAGGCTGCGCCCGGCTCCATCGCGGAAACCGTGCCAAGTATCGAAAAGTTACAATCCCGCGCGGCTCCCGCGCAAAGAGGATTTCTGGATACGCGAGCTTCGAATAATTTCACGGGTCTACAAGGATCGCGGGCGTCTCGCGAAATCAGAATTGTAAGTGAAGATGTTAAACAGTTGTCAAGTCCACCCCTTCGGATTATTGGTCGATAGGGGTTCGCTGCGCGGTCGGCTGACGAAAATTATACTGAATCGGGTGAGAAAGAGAGAGGGAAGGGTAAGAAGGAAGATTTAGAAGCCAGGAAAGAGAACGAAGATGGAATTTGGCCGGTCAGGGAGTAAGAGGAAGAGAGCGAGGAGCGAAGGAGAGAGGAAGACATAAGCAGACAGAGCAGCAGACAGTCGCCCCGTGAAATTGAATTACAATAAGCAAAGTAAAGTTGGATGATCCAACCATTGTGCCCTCTCGCCCGTTGCTACCTCACTGCCAGTTATCTCCGTTCTTCTTTCCCGCGGTCTCTACCCGCCTTCCATCCTCGGTTCGCGAAGTCCCCAGCCAAGGAAGAACTTCTCTCGAGTACCACGACAACCGACGGTATTCTTACGCCTTTGTTCCCCACGGGGCTGAATTAATTGCTGCGTTTTTGACATCCATTCATTGTCGGGTCCCGGCAGACGACGTCGGGACGAGCGGATAAAGGGAAAAGTTACTGAACGCCTCTCTCCCGTCTTCGTTCCTCTTCTCAGCCATCTCGCGCGGACTTTCGCTCGGATTTCCGCGTCCCATAGAATATTATTCCTGCGGCCCTGGTGCCGCCTCCTTCTTCGCAGTCGATGATTCCAGGGGATCCCAGACGATGTCTCTTTTTCGCCTTCGGCGCCGCTCGCCGTTTACCGCCGCGTCACGAGCAATTTCCACGCTTCGACGCGCGACTCTAATTCCGCTCAGGCGAACGATTCCAGCGGCGATTCATCGGCGAACGACTACCGTGACGCGCACGGCCGAAAACCGATGCGTTCCACGTGACGCGTGGCCCGATGTCGCTGGGCTGCTGGGTCTGGCAACTTCGCTGGGAAATCTGCATCGCGACAGATCGTGGTAAATCGCGGCGCAATCGTCATCTACACGGCATCCCTCGAAACTTCTACCGAGCGACGAACTTTCTGCGAAGGCGGAGGAAATTGCTGAGCAGGGCCAGCTTTTGTCCTTCCGGTGCATCTCAACCCTTCCCATCCAACCCTGTCCCTGTCGGAGTGCATAACCCCTTCCAGTTTCGAAAACGACGACGACGACGACGACGACGACGACCACGACGACGACGACGACGCCGCCGCCGCGGAGAAACTATTGAATATGCATAAGTTATATTAAATTGGGCCACCGGGTGTATGGCGGCTGGGTGTACGGGGGTGGAAAATACCGACCAATTACAAGCACTTGGATGGAGTTCGGCTTCCGCCTCCTGAACCGGAAAGTTGAAACGGCAGAGAATATTTGAGGTGCACGGTATTATAGCTGTATCGGGCATACGGATATTTTCTAACGATTTTCGTTCATTCTTGCGGCGCTCGCTTTGCGAAGTTTGTTACGGGGTGCGAATTATATTTTCGGGGGTTTTGTGAATGAAAATTAAGTGGAGCGTTTCTGTGGTTACGATGACGTATAACGGGATTAATCTTTTGTGGACGAATTATGTATCGAATTTTTAAATGTTAAAGCAAAAGAGAATTGTATATTGATCTTCTGTTATTTGAATAATTCAATTACATGTTGGTAACTTTGTATTGTCGGATATGAAAGTTTGATGTCTCCAAAATGCCAACATTTGTCTTCAAAGAATTAATATTTAGCAATTTTGATTACCATTCTATTATTATTTTTTGGCACTGCATTCTTAATATTAATTTCAATGCAATGAAAATATATTTAATTGCTAGGTAAAATAACTCTGTTCTAATAAATTGCTGCCTGAAATGAAGTATTTCAATTTTGCATTTTACACGTGTACTTAAATTATAATAATAAAACAAGAAAACGTAGTATTCCACACATTAAATGTGTAAATAAAACCTAACGAATATAATTTATTATGCGAACGGTGTTATAATATAGTCTGCGTTTTACTTGTATGCTGCTGAGCTTTCAGTGTTTCCATGTTCGATAAAGATAAACGATAAACGAAAAGATAAACGAAAACACAATGTAGGGAAACACGGAAGTGCATTGTAAATTCGTAAAATCTGTTTGAAACATTTACGTTCCAGGGTGATAATAACAGTAACGTATTCTTGCGCCATTTAATCAGCGGGTCGACGTTATCTAGCACTGGCGTGATAACAGGCCGAGCCACTTAGAGTTTTCTTGTATCGCGGCTTAACGCGCCGGGATCTTTCGCAAATCTTTATTAGTAGGTCGTTTATCGGTAGGGGGGATGTGTCGCAACGACGACCACGTGAAAAATACATGTATTCTGGGGGTCAACTCGCCGCAATTAGCCACTTGAGGGTCTATCTTTTAGAATATTTCTTTTTTAACGGTGATATTAATTAAAGTCATTCGCATATTACCTCTGCGCTGATCTTACGGTCACTGCTGCATCGTAGTCACCGGGAGATAGTATTTGTCGAAAAATTACCGAAAAATTAAAATTTGCCGTAACAAAATGTATTTACGTTTGGTATGATATTTCATCGTACGAAGCATACCAGTGCGCATGAGAAAACGTAAAAAAGGACGTCGATGTTAATAAACTTGATGGAGTTCTTGTGTGACCTAGATTCACGAGATGTACGTCCAGCGGACTGTACGTTACAGCGGAGCGGAGTTTATGGTTCCTGTAATACGACTACGCTCTCTTGGTATTCCCTGAGCCGTTTTTAAGACAAGCTTCTTGAATAATGAAATAGAATCTAAGTGCGCAGTGATTCTTTCATCTCCCTTAATTGTATTATAGAAATGTGCACAGAAAAATTACAGCCCAATGTGCATGATGAACTTTTGTTATAACGTAATGCAAAATAGAAGAGAGAAATGTTTCTCAGTTTTTTTCAAATTTACACATTTTTGTATATTCATTTTTATAAGTGTTGGCGATTTACAAGGGAACCAGATGAGAATATAATCAAATTGTGCCAGGAGGTAATG
Source organism: Nomia melanderi (assembly GCF_051020985.1). Taxonomy (NCBI): domain Eukaryota; kingdom Metazoa; phylum Arthropoda; class Insecta; order Hymenoptera; family Halictidae; genus Nomia; species Nomia melanderi. Next base: position 7,514,652 of record NC_135004.1, on the reverse strand, counting down.
TTTATTTTCGACTGATGGTTTTAACAGGTGGAAATAACAAATTCTGTGTGTTTAGTCCCTAAACGAAGGGTATAGATGATACTCTGAATGCCGTGGATTTATTCTTCCTACTTCAAAGTGTTTATGAAGTAAACAATTGCGTCAGAAAGTGATTTGTACGTCGCTACTTGTATTTTTCCTAAACATGGCTTAAAGGGTTGTTACCAAAACAAAACTACGTTAGAAGAATCCGAAGGGTTCGGTGCTTTGACGAATGGGAAAGAAGAGTTCTAGAAATGTAGGAAAACAATAACACTGCACGAAGAAAGGAAGGGAAAAGAATTAACCAAGACAAAACATAATAGGAGAACACTGAAATTAGGCCTTTATCTTTCATTAGAGAATAAACTTTAACTTTTTAATTCCGCTTGTTTGATATTAAGAACTCCTATGCTTAGTAACGAGTTTATTCATTATGTCCTTCGCCATTTCTAAATTACTTTAAAAACCTTACAATATATTATAATTTATGCAACTCTCAAAAGGAGTTACTTAAATCTGCTCCCCCTTTTTTCAATTTACTAAACAAAGTGCCCAAAAGATCGCGAGAATATAAAATATACATGAAATCAAAGGTAATTCTGTCAATTGAGGTATACACTCAGGATTAACGAAGCGTGTCACTCGTCGTTACATCGCGCAACTTTTCCGGGAATGCAGTGCGGGCACAGAATAATGTTCATCCCAGCCGGTTTCATTTCTACCGGTCGGTTATCGTGTATTCGGTTGCTAAATGTGTGAAAAGTCGTTTGACGTTTATTCGTTTACTTTACCCAGTTTGTCTGTTGAACATGGGAGCTCACTTATTCGCTAACGAGCTTATTTTCCCTCGAACTCCCCGCCACCACCGCCGTCGGCCTCCCATCCCCGACAGACAGTCGGTTGCCGGGATTTGGGAGACAGGTTCTCCAGGTGTTCCCCAACCGCTTTTGATCGTTTCATGCTCGTTGCCTTGGATAATAACATAATACGTCGCGGACGTGTCCAGTGTGTACAATCCGTGCCCGCGGAATGTGAGTACTGCGATATATTAGTGGCCTTTGATACTTGTCCCGCTAATGCGAGGCATTTCGAGTGAAATTAGCTTTCCTGTTTGCCGCGCCGTCCCATTTCCCTCTTCTATTCTTTATTCCCCCGAGTCACTGACGGAAAACGCGAACCATTTTATGCTATGGATGAAGTGGAGGGACTGAATGCCAAAGCAACGGACATTTACTAACGAAAATGGAAACTTTGAGGAGTTATCTGCGCGTCATCGTATTAGTCGACCAGCGATGCACGCAACAGGCGCTAGAGAAACTTGCGTTCTCCATTAGCTGCCACGCTTTGTTTATGTCGCAAATCTGGTGCGTGACAATTTGATGATACGAATGGAAAGATGAAATAATAGTAGAATACGATTGTCTTCTTAACGCTTAAGTTACTTTACTCTTTCCTCCACGACTCCGAATCCAGCAAGCTTCATACATATTACATCGAATTTAAAATCATTAACCAAAAGCTACTAAGTACACCTTCATATTACCGTCTACGTTAATCTCAAGTAGAAACAGTCACCAGCAGCCAGACAAAAGACCACATTTACGAAAGAAAGTTCCAAGTTCTACCCGCTCGAGAGCAAGAAGAATATATTAAAAAGTTTCAGGCTGATTCTTAAAAAGAAATTTCCGTGTGCTCGCCGCACCCCCAATCGTCCCGCACGCTGTGCGAAACGGAAGTAGGGCAGCTAACGAAGACGACGGAGAAAAGTCCCGCAGCCCCGTCCGCCTCGCGAGACTTTATTCCGGGAGTCTTCTAAATCAGGTCTAAACCGTTCCGCCGGAATCCGATGGGCGGGTCGACTCAATATTCTTAATAGGGATGGTAACGAGCGAATCCGCGTAAGAAATTCAACTGGCTGGTGCCAGGCTCGATTGCGCGAAACCGTTCTCGATTAAGATCACGTTGGCAACGGATCAACTGGGTCGGATATCGCCGAGATCAGGAACAACGGGGGTTTAATTATTTCTGTTTAGGGGGCGTCCGTAAGGGATGGCCGGCGGCTCGGCTGCGCGCGGGCCCCGTCCGTCGCATCGATCTAATGAACGATATTGATTAATGGTCTCGGCCGGTGTGAATAGGCCGCATCGCTTCGTATAAATTAGTGGAGCGATTCCCGTTGCCAGCGGCGCGCATTAAGCAACGTGGCTTGCTAACACAGCCTCCGCACCTGGTTTACGCGTACCGGGCGCTAACTCGAGTTAAACGAGATGAATGTCGGTTCGCTAATAGTTGTTACGAATTGCCACTGGAGCTTGCTTAGCCCGCTTAGAGAGAGATTTAGTCGAGCAACTAAGATGAGCTCGCCCCCGCCAAACTGCCCCACCTTCCCGGCCGACGGACGTTTTCTTCCCGCTCGCTCCTGTGCGGCGCGCCGCGCTGTCCCGCTCCAATGCCGCTGCTTCGCCAAGATTAGAAGGCCCGCGATCTGCCGGGCCGCGTCTTGCAGGATCAAAGTTTGACCGCAGACAAACTTTCACGTGGCTTTAGTACAAAATCGTCAGCTTAGCCATACCGCTGAGCTTCTTTCGGGATCTCTGCGTGCTTTATATACACTAACCGAAAGTGGGCTTCTCACTGTGCACGCGGAGTAGCACCATCTTTGCTCTTCGTTCGCGTTGCGAATTCTTCTTAATTTAGAAAGTGATTGTGCACGTTTGTTCGGCTGCTACAAGATTGCACTTCTGGGATCTCTATGTGACAAATCAGTAACATGGAGTTTATAACGGGAGAAACTGTCTGACGAATTTTGGGAACAGTCCTCTATGAGAACTCGACGTTCTGCGTTCGTAGTCATATGCGAAACAAGCTCAAGTGTTCCGCTATAAACATTCAGTCACATCGTTCGCTCCCTACAGGATCGATTAACCGTGTTGTTCGGGCCGAGAGTAATTTCCGTGAAATTCCACCCCGGGAGGCGTAGCCTGACCGGAAGTCGATTCGTCCTGCTCCTCGGTACACTGAAATCTCAGTAGATTCGCTAAGTAGCAATATAGGATAAATTAGCTCTGTCAGAGCGGCGAGGTCGGCCTTGTTGTTCTCCTTCCCTGTTTCTCTTTCTCCGTCGCTCCTCATCCAAACACCGGCCTCCCTCGAGACATCCTTACCTGTCTTGCGATGCAACGTTTGCCCCTTGCCACACCAGCGATGCCCTGTCACGTTTCGCCTGATGTATACCCGCGCCCAGGAGCAACGGAAAACAAAACTCGAATCACTTCCCGATTCGAGGTGGAACACTATCGCAAGCCACAAAACATACTTGCACTTCTGATTAATTCTTTTTCGCTCCTTTCTCGGGTCGCGAAACATCGAGACCTAAGAAGTGCTCGAGGCGAGAGCGAGACGCGCCTTCAACGATTCCGCGAACGTTTCCATGGAGACGAATAATACGTAAGCGCGTAACGTGCACGCGCGCGGATGTGTGTAGCCGAAACCGCGTGATGGACGGCCACATTGAAGATAGGCGAACACTGAACATTTCTTGGGCTTGAAAATGGAGTCCGGAACTCATCAAGGTAATGCAGCTGGGATTATCCTGAAACCGAGCACGTTCCCAATGCCGAGAGTCAGGAGTACTGGCACGACTCTCGGGAAAGGTAGGGCCTCGGCAGGTTATTAGTTGATCGTTTGATCGAAACCCCGCGGAGACCGCTAGACACTTCTGACACACGTTGCGTCTCTCGGCTTGTCTTTGTGCGGGGCGCGCATTTGATCGGCCAACCTCGGCTTAGTTTATTGAAATAATCTGTCCGGAGTGCACGGACGACTGGCGTGAATGATTCAATTATCGGGCACGTTTACCTGTTCTCTGCGCGTTCGATGTTTTAGAATTCATGGCTCGCGTCGGTATTATGTTATTAAAGCCACAACCGTGAAGAATAGTTTTACGGATGCGATATTTTTTTTCACGTTCAGTTCTACTTTTTCTTTTCCGTTTTTTCTTCAAACTGGAGAAAAAATAATTGCGATTATTTATAATATATTTAAAATAGTTTAGAGTGTGATGACTTTAGAGCATTTGAATGATTTTATATAGAATTTGATTTTTGACAATAGGCGTTGATAGAAAATAAAGTTGTAGGTTTTAAAATGCAATTTATCTTTGTAGTATTAAAATTGAAATTAGGACATTAATTTATAAGAGAACAACGTTTGTGCATAAGCTGCTGAATTAATGCCAGGAATAATTGTGTTTCTTGTTTTCGCATGGATTTGCGTAACTTGAAAAATCATGGTAGGAAGGAATATTTTTAAAGAATTTCTCATTAATATCTCCACCAGTGTGTGTGTGCAGGACTTCACAATTTTCACTGAGAATAATGAGACTTTTATATTATAATGTGCTGGAAGTCTGCATGAAGGGGAAAATTTCGACTGGTTCTGTAATAAAAATGTAGTTTTACAATTTCATAATTATTCGAAGCTGCAGTAATCAATCCTTTGCAGAAGTTTCATTAATATTCAGATTTCGACGAATGAAAGCAAGCGATTTTGTGCATTACGAAAAGTTTTAAATATGATGGAGTAAGTAAACAGAGATAAGCTGCAATTAACTATAAACTAAATGCATCTAGTTAAGTTACAAACACTCAAAACCATAAGGTGGTAGATTTTAAATTTCCAGAATATCAGAATAGCTTCTCATTTTCACAACATAACGTAGCCACCTCACAATGTTTTACAAGAAAATCTTCGATTCTACTATTGAAAGAAGAAAAAGGAAGCAATCAGTTAATAGTATCCAACGTTTTCTCTGTAATTTCACGCAACTCGGAAGGTCCAGGGGAATGCAAAGTAACATTAGAAGCTATTTGGTACCGTTATCGGCAACTCGTCGCTGTCCCTCGATTGGACATGGATACGCAAACGATAGGTTAGGTTACGCAGCTCGTCCATATGGACAGTCACACAGAAAAGTCCGCTTGTTTTCATTCCATCTCTTTTCCTCGTGACCGTTCCATCTTCTCAAATATCTGTATACCGCTTGGCAATGCTGCAAACGGTGGAGATAAAAATGAAACGTTAAGGGGGGTCGGTGAGCGACGTTACGGAGAGAGCGCTGTATAAGGACCGGTCGAGTTAAACGACGATCCTCGTTATAACTTTCCAGTCAAACACCGCTGGTTCAACGGATCAGATTAACCAGGCACCGGGAAATTTATCTCCGAGCGTAACGACTACGTACACGTCGTCTGGACGACGGGCGCGGATAAATACGTGCGTTTAGCGGATTGATTGGCTACAGCACACTTTGGCTAGCCTCGCTTCGGCCTGATGCACTTTTGCCATCGTCGCACCGAATATAGATGCGCTCTTGAGTCACACGCGACGCGCGGGATCGTTCCTTGCCATTCGTGGCAAGGTTAAATTTTGCTCTGGCGCCACAGAAGATCCCGAGGTCCTTGGCGGACTGCAATAAACCGGTATCCGTCTCCGCGACGAAGCTATAGCCCTTGGGAACGCGTTAAATGCAATCCTACGCGAAACTGGACAAATACCGTCAACATTTCCGCTTTTCAGCGATTTAAATGAAATAAATTTTTCTCGTTTATAGGCCGTGTAGATTAAGCTATACTTACTTGACAGCCTTTCGAATCTTCGTTTTCTATAAAATACTAGAGCGCGTTTGCTTTATGAGTGGTTGATTATCGAGGGTCGGAGAAGCTAGTGGACTTGTAGGAAATAATCGTAATTGAAGTAATGTAACGATTCTACTGTGGAATTTAGAGAAATGAATGTCTTCGAGGACTGGTAAATGAATACGGGAATTGGATAAAAGCTTACTGCCTCAATAAATGTTTCTGCAGGATGAAAGTGTACATTACGTTTCAATCAAAACTTGTTCAAGCTTTTATTGTGCAACAAATAAGTTTGTCAGACTTTATACCTTAGAATTTCCTGTAAATGCATAAAGATCTACATTCCACTAGTTATCCATACAAAAGGACGCCGTTTCACGTAAAACATTTTCTAAAAAACACGTAATTACACGACCATAAAGCCGTAAATTACCGTGCACAGAAAAACAAGCTGAAACATCGAATAAACCATCCAGATCTCGACAACGATATCCTATCGGGCCGCATCAGCACGTAAATCATTCCTTTCTCCGGTTGGATCCACGAGCGGTTTAATTAAAATGTCTTTTATGTTACTTGTTGCAGGTAAGAACGAAGCAGAGCTCGCTCGTCCCCTTTCCGATAGTCTTATCGGTCCATCGAAACGGTGAGTCGTTCAAAGAAATTCTAAATTGAATCGGCCATCTGCCGTCGATCCTCGTGCGTTAAGGAACAACCGTTTAATTACGAGATCTGTCCTCATGGAAGCTGACATTCAGATCGCGTCCCAAGATTCTTCAAAAAAATCAGCCGAGTCCCTTCGATTCGCGCGGAAAGGCCGTTCGACGGATCCCTTGATAACTACGACGAGAGCGTCGCGGACTCACCTCGATCCTCGATCGGGGGTTGATACGAACTGCGAAATGTCACTGGGCCAGACATTTCTATATTTGAATTCGAGTTTTGCATGACGGCGCTCTCCGACGTAGAGAAACGGGAGGGTCGACGACGTCTCTATCTATCGATCTAACTGCCGGCCATGCCGCGTGACGTTCGGCCTGGAAATAATGTTTTGTGAGTCTCGTCGGGGTAGTTCGTCCGTTCTTCTTTCCCCGTGGCTTCACGGTGTCGTCGACGTTCCTTTGACTAGCCATCCCATCCGCCTGTTCCCTTGTTCTTCGACGCCGGCCAACGATAACCGGGATGCCGCGACAAAAATACAACGTCAGTCAAATCCTTAATCCTGGAAATAGAGGGTCTTATCTACGCTGACGTAAGTGGTACAGCCGGATGTGAACGGCGTCCACGCCCTCTCTTCGATCGCCGCGGAGACTCGTTATCTTCCTCGGTACGATCTGTACGCGGCGATTCTAAAAACCATTTCATTCGTTTACGAACGGGCAACCGAGAGATTTCTCGATGAAAATGCGCTAAGGCCTGCTTAACCCCTCGAATTACGGCACGTTTCTCAGAATCACATGGATTAATCGATTGTTAATCATTTCTTAGCAACAAAATTGCAAAAATTACTTCTCTTCAATTAATACGTTGCTATTAATTCTTAACCAATTGGTTGCCTAATTTCAAATCGTCCGTAGCATCTAACAAAACTTAAAATTCCTTGAACAGTGCTATCAGCTTCGTCGAAGTTACAACCGATGACTTCCGCTTAATAAAGACGGATATGGACACGAAGCGTATCATTTCCGATTGACAATGAACTCGCCGGAAGTAAGTCGGCCGATTGTCCCGCGGTACACCCGGTATAGTCTATCGGAGGGGAACGTGCCGCGCATGGTTGATGATAATTATAACACGAGAAAATCGGCGAGCATCGGGGGACCAGAATTCCCTCACGTGGCGCAGCATTAATGACTCGGTCCCGGGCTCTCCCGGTGAAATACCGTGCGCGCGGTTCCTGAGGCTGCGGCCGGGCGTTAGGCGAGACACGAAATTCACGTCGAGGCCTTAAGCAGCGCGGAGCGTGGTAATATCCGAAACGGTAACTTCTGCACGTCCCCAGCGCGCATCCGAATCTACCGTCTACTACCAGCAGGAATATCCATTTCAAGACATTTAACCCGGCTGACTGCCGCGACGAGGTGAGACGGGGATGTACACAGCTTCTAAGATTACTAGGCAGTTTCATTACGCTTACGAAAAGACCTCATCCTCCCTACTTCCTCCGTCTACGTCTGCCGATCCCTCCCTCCGCTCGTCCTATCGCCGCTCTTCTACCTTATCCCACCCACTCTCTCTTTCTCTCTTTCTCTCCCTGACCCCTCTGTTCTCTTTGTGTCGCGCAGAAAGGTTTTCGAGAGGTTCAGACCATAGCACGTCAAAACCGGAGACGAGGGCACCCACGAGGAACCGAGACGAGACTTCCTCTTCCTACCCCTCCCTCGAAAGTTTTCTGGAAAAGTATCTCGGCTAAGGGGCCGGCGAAAATAAAACTGATATTCTACATTAAATGGAATGACTTTAATGCTCCCGTTGCGACGTGGAATTGGATTTATCGCATGCCGCTGAGACTCAGCCGGGTCTATGCTCGGATTTCAAATTTTGATTTAATACCAGCGAAAATGTCGGTCATACAAAGTGTCGGATGTTGGATTGTTCTGAGGAAGTGCATCTATGGCGGTGATTATAGCGTACGCTGTGTTTGTGATGGTAGTTTTTGGATACAATCATTTTACCCTTTTGTACTTCGAGAGTTATGGCAGTTTTAATTTAATTTGTTTAGATTGAAATGTATAACTTATTAATACATTTTCTTTGTGCACGGCATTGGAAATATATGTCTTATGTCACCAAGAATTTGGAATCTAAGAATAGGAGAACTTTTAACGTAATGAATCGGTTGAACAAATTTAAACCTAATTCTGTAATACCGGAAGTTCGTAATTGAAAATACTTTATGATGGAGGAACATAATACAGTTTGAGGAAGAAGATTCAAAAATGGAGTTTACGTTACGAAACGGTAACTACATTTACATAATAATTTGAACTTTGCGTGAATATACATTGCCTTTTTATTAAATAAAAATTTGGATTTGACGGTTATAAAATGTTTTTGTCTGTGATATTGAATGTCCAATTTCATGTACAATAATATGCAACGGTAATTTCGTTATAAAATGTAAGATCGAATATCGCTAATGTTATATGTTTGCCGGCATTCTGCAAAAACATGATTGATCGCATCGAGCGATTCGACTGAAAAGAATTTCATAACGACCCATTTCCGTCGCCCTTAACTAACTCATATTTAATTATCGGTACGCAAATGTTATACACGGGGGAATTCCTAGCGCGTTTTCAAACAGGTTCAATCTTTCGTATACGTTTCACTAATTACTTTCGCAAATCGCGTAATCCGCGTCGATTAACGGGAAACGCATATCGATTATCGTTCAAATAAGAGGCGACGAGACGTATCGTAATTCCGAAGGAATTGAATACGTGCTTACTATATAATTGGCGTTCGAATAAAAGAGTAATCCGTCGATAGTATCGCCGATTTTGAAGTTAATCCGATCAAACTCTTTCAATCAGTGTATCGAACTCATGCTCGATTTTCAACGTCAACGATACGTTGAAAAGAATATTCGAAAAATGTGAAAGCGCAGTTCATGTACACAAGAATGAAAAATCATAAAAAATTATTCGTGCATGCTTTGGACATAAAACGTGATTGGAAATTAATTGACCACATGACCGGAGCATAGATATAAAATCTCATTTCTTCTTTAGCATACGATTAATCGTTTCAACGTACTTTAGTATCAGCAAAGAAGAAAATAAAACTTAAAAAACCTAACTTCGTATTATGATCTTGTCAATTTTAAAATGGTCACAGTGCTCACCTTGAGTTTCACTGTATCAAATGAAAATCACTAGAAACATGTTTAATTAATTAACAATATGAAACGTTGAGTTGCTCGAATTTCTTCATACATGTATAGAAAATCGACTGTTCGGATGAACTGCATGCGTACACTCGCGCGTTTTCAAGGTGGTCATAATATCAGAAGTAATATACAGCGTTCTACATTAATCGGGCACGCACCATTACATCGCCGAGCGCATTACGTGTAAACCAATCTAAACGAGCGACAGTCATTACAGAGCTTCATGGCGCGAGGATGCTGCGGGCACACACCTGCGTACACGGCCATGCGCTCGTTGGTGTCGTGTCTCTGGCGGTTGCTCTTCCTTCTAAGAGCGAGCACAAATGACGCAGTCATAGTGCTAAACAGCGTTATGGCGGTCTTCCGTGGCAGATCTCATTAATCTGTTATTCGAGACAGGAATCATAGAGGAGGATATAAAATAGAATAAATTGGTGGCAAAAATATAAGGCCGTCCGCTTGTAATAAAATGTTAGCGTGGCTCGCCAAATGTCAGTCTCCGAGATCATACGGAAATTACCGTTCAACTGTTATCCTCAATTTTTCATTGAAAATTCGCCTTTTTCCCTAAAAAGAGATTTATACGCTTCAAGATTCAATAAACTGATTTGTTTTATGCGCACTTTCGTAACTTGAGTTTTTCAGAATATTTGAAAGAAAATTTGCCGTGGAAATTCGAGTAATTGAAGAAGTTTCCAAGGTACTTACTGATGCAATATGCAAGTTCAACATTTCTTTATCGAATACAGCGCAGATTGGAACATTCGGTGTCTGTTTATAGCTATTCATTCTACCGGCTGAGTAACTCTTCAATTTGCTACTGCAATATAGATTGCATTAAAACCGATCAATAAAACATTTTGAGTTAAGTTTATTGAATTACTAGTGAACAGGTATTAGTACTTCTAAAATGTAATTGAACTTTTAAATAACAAGAAGATATTGAATTTCGCGTGAAACATGTTTCCTCAATCACGATTTCGGAGCAACTGTGCGAAAGTTTACTACCGAAATGATTTCCATTGTCCGTTTCCAGTCGCCGCGGAGACATTAATGTCTCATTAGCGTCGGGCAAAGGCTTTTCATCCGGCACAAAGTACTCCGCATTTTAACCGCAAGAATCCCGGCACAAACTGGTTGAAAGAAAACGATGGCGGTGGTTGATGCGTACTTTCTCCGGCGAATTAAAGGCCGACGAAGAAAAAACAAGCCGAAGGGGGTGGCGTGGCGGTCGTTTTGAAGGTAGGCACGCAAACGACAAATAGGTAAATACAGGATCCGTGGCGGTCGGGCAGGTTGCGATGGGAGGGAATGGCTGTCTTGTTTACGGAACTCCAAAGGAGCCATTAAGCCGAGAGTATTCAAATCGACGCGGAATGAAAGGAACGACGCGTTTTCTTCCTGACTCAAGGCTGCTGGCAAGGAGGTAACCCTCTTATTAATACCATTAATCACCCTATAAAGATTCAGCGGCCATAGGAAAAATAAAGGCCGCCGTTGCTCAACCCCTTCCTCCAGGCGGGGGTAAAAACCGAGTCGCGGAATGCTTCAAGAAATCCAACCGAACCGTGCTGTACTACTCCGGGAATAGTTTTTAGGGGTGCAAGCACTAAAAAAGGGCCGACCGGCACCGTATTGTTTCTCACGCAACTTTTCACAGATTTCACTTAGTTCCGCGGAGTAAGAGCTGGCTCCGGTTCCGAAGAGCCGATGCCCTTTCTTCAATAAAAATTCATTTCCTCCCTTTGATTTACTTCAAGCACCGAGCCAACTCATTCTCCACTTCTTCTCTTCCATCGCTCCCCCCTCCCCCATCGCACGCGATCCCTATGTATCCCTCCACACCATCCTCTGCTCGTTCCCTTCTCCGCCGCGTCGCTGAAGAAACACTCGGCAAATGCTGGCGAGATATATATTCTTTCCGCGCAACGGAATCCTCGCGGAAAGGCAGTCTTCCGTGACAAATTTCACCGCGTTCCACTTACCTTCATCGGTAAATGGCTTCATCGCTTAATGAATCATCCCGAGACAGTTTCGCTGGCCAACCGTTGTACTTTCCGGAATGGTTTACGAGATTTCAGCCGAAACGACGAGAATCACGCCGATACTCGGATTTATGATGAAAATAAAAAGGACGTCTCTCGATCATTCGGGAGCTATTTGAGATATTAGGGAAAATATGAAATTTTTTCAATTGAGGGGTCTTGCAAGATAGAATGGCGTTGCGTATATAATTGTAACTTAGCGTCGTAGTACAGATCTTATAATTGATGATGTTTGATCAATGCGACTTCTTCCACTTAGAAACACACTGTGGTTTCATTTCACAAGCAGTCCCTTTACGACTACTCAATAGAACTTCATGAAACATAACAATTTAAATTGCAGCTAACATAACATAATCTCTTGGTAAAGTTATTAGATCTAGCACAAGAATACTCCGAATCGGAGGGCCGCTCGAACAGTCCCGTGGTGCGCATTAATAACCAATCGCCGAATCCATTTACAATCCCGGCAGTTTTAATGAGCTCCAGGACGAAAAGTGGTATTACTTAATCAGGGGCCGAAATTAAACGGGCCGAAAATATTATCGAAAGCGGCAATATCGCGGCAGCCCAGCCATTAAATAAACGCCAATCCCGGCAAGCCGTTCCAAGCAAAGAACAATGTACCGCAAAGCGTGCAAAGCTTCTTCGAGGAACTGAGCGAAGGATCTCGAGAGCCGCCGCCGCCGCTGTGCCGATGCCGGCGGTACCTCGTCTTCGTGCGCCCTATTAATTACGAGGCAACGGCTCGCGTGATTCGAGCTATTTGCCCGATCCGTCGCACCGCCCCGCCCCGGTTTTCTAACGTCGGCCCCATCGGGTTTTCCTTCAGGCAACCTCGCCGCGAGGAGCCTTCGAACGAGCCGCGAACAACCGTGAATGAGCGCCGCGTAATGGAGGACGGCGAAGCGAGGACGACGCGGAAAACAGCCCAAAAAATGCAGACAAGAGACGTTGGAGACCGGTTGAATAAGTCCAGGAAAGGTCGAGTCCAATATTTTAGAGAAGTTTCATCCTCCTCCCGGTTTCCGGGCTCGAACGTCTGCGTGCGTACACTCTGGTCCCTCCCGTAGAGGTCGCGCAAGAAACCACGAGATAGGAAACGGAAGAAACGCGACAGGGTATGCTAAAGGACGGTTCCGTAGGAGGCACAGAGAAAATGGAGGAAGAGGTGAGTCGGCCCGGGATGAGCCGTATATCTTGGGGGATAAGTATCGAACCTGAAAATCGCGACCAAAAACCTCCGCCCTCCCTGCCGCCCTTCCCTAGTCTCGCTCACCCCCGACTGGCGCAGCAACGTCATGCGGAAAACGACGAACTAGGTCGATGTCGAAGAGTTTCGCTGCAGTTGGCTGGTCCAATCGAGTATCTATCCTCTCTTCTTCTTCTTCTTCTTCTTCTTCTTCTTCTTCTTCTTTCTTCCCTTCCGCTTCTTCTCTCTTCTATCGCGCCCTTCCTCCGACTCCGACGTCCTCGTTCATCCCGTATGCGGAGTGACGGAGGAGGGGGATGAAAAGAGAGGGTTGGGTTCGGGATTTGAAACTCCCGTCCGACTGTTTTCCTCATCGCCGACGAAAACATGCTGCCCTTGTACTGTCGTCGAGACAAATACCGAGAGAGCGGGAGAGCGGACGGGCCGGAGGATGGGGGACGGAAACTTTTCTACTGTTCTTTTCGTTTATAATTTATGTTTCTCCGTGCACGACTGAGACATTGTTATTGATTCTGTTACGTAAACAGGCGGCACGGTTTTTGCAACGCTTCCCCGGCGAACTTAGCTATTTAAACGTCGGCTTTTGTTCGATCCGCGGAATCCTGCCGATGGAGAGCGCCTTGTTTGGTCAAAGGAGCAGGAACTACTGTTCGCCCTCTATTGACAGAACTTTCCATGGAATTAGCTATTCGCTGGCGATGGAGTCGGTTTTCGGAGAGCGCTGCTGTGGATTCGAGCGTAGACGTAACGGAGTGGTAGCACTTTGTTTTAAATAAATGCGTTACATGTATATGTAATAATCATTTATTGGTAACTATAATTTCGTCTTCGCTTTAATCGAGTAATGTTTCTTTCAAAAATTTTTTCGAATTTCTCGAAAGAACATCGGCTCTCTTATTGGACTTAACTCTATGGAAATTAAATTTCTGTGCTAGTAATTCATCTAAAATACTTATTACCATGATTATCTATGAATTTTTTCCAAAAACTTTTGCAACAGAAGGGTGAGCAATTGAAACTAATAATTTGATCTTCGCGATCCACCGTAATTCACGAATCCCTAATTAAGGGTGACCAATTACGCTTATCGTTTTACACTATCAATCGAATCCGACCGAACGGGGTTGGTGTCGTCATTGCCTAAACGTTGTGTTGACGCATCTGCGGGGCTTGCGTGGCGTATTCCGGCCAATTGAAACCCCGTAGGAGTGGGCCGGGTCCCTCCCACGCCGTGATAACCGAGTTACGTTCCAATATCATGATTACACGTCATCCTTGACAGTTGACAATCCCTGGAGTAATGACTGTTGCGGAACGGTTGAAGCGGTCACGGGATCACGTAGTCCGGTTAAATTCTTGCGCCGAGTGGGGGTAACACCCGGCCGCCCGTTCGCTAATCTTCACGGCCGTGGAAACATATTGCTGCACGTTCCCGCTTTAATCTTCCAACGTAAAACGGTTCGTGAAAGAATTCGTGTTTTTAGATGCCCGTACCGCACCGCCCACGGGGAACTTTCCTCATTTCCCGCACTTGGGACTGTAATAATTTAAAAATCACTCGCGTAGAGTTTCATCGTCGTTCTCGTTTATTACGCACCAGCCCGCGTTACCCAAAGAAATACTTCTCGAAGATAACGCTCCGCGTGTTCCGGATACTAAATAACATCACAATTCTCAATACAGAACTTCTCAAGGGTTAGACTTATTCTCCTTGCAAAGTTGCAACGTTTCGTCTACATCGCAAGTTGATGCTGTTATTAGTATGATCTCTGAATAAACCTAGTTGCATAGTTAACGAGATTTTCAAAGAATTTTCCCAAAGAATTTTAAGTATCCATGGCACCATAATGTCGATACTAAAAATTATAAATACTGTACTGCAGAAGCCTCGAATGTCTGCTGAACAAATAGTCCCTCTCGCGCGGCTGATGAACGAAATCCGATCTCGAAATCTGCTGAATTCTCAACTTGGGAAGAACACCAGATCTCGCAATCAGGCTGGTCTTCGGGTCCCCAATTGCTTTCTCCTTTCGCAGGTGATACTGAACGTTGGGTCCTGTCAGTTGTGGATGCGCGATCCGCGCGGCAGGAGAAAGCACGCGTTGCTGCGGTTTTCCCGCCAAGTTCATTCAGCATCTTGCGTTGGATGTAAGCCAAATGCTGAATACACCAGCGCTTTCTGCCTCGCTCCTCGGTCGATCCCTCGCGTAACTATTATCATCCCGGAACAGCAAGTTGGTGTTGCCGTTGTCGCTAACACCGCCAGCGTTCTAACGTTATAGAACAAGCGACATAGTCCGTAATAAGGTCGGGCCATGGCCCTATTCTGCAATATTTCGCGACCAATTGTGCGCGACGTTACCGGGAACAAATGCGACAGCCAAATCCGGTGGAAGTTATTGGCCGAGCCTGTTTCCCACCGAATTTCTCCGCCCTGCGCGGGTTCCTGCCTTGTGTTATCGTCGCTGGAAGAATCCTGGCGATAATTTACATGAATCGCGAAAATAAACCGCTGTCTGAGTTGTGCATTAGATTTCGAAGAATCATTGAGAATTCAAATGAATTGTTAACATTCAGTACTATTTAACAGATAACTTGTTGTGACAATATTTATTGTAAGCATGTTCTTTTAAGAATGAAGGTTGCTTGCAAGTTTATATATGAAGGATATATCATGATACGCGAGCATAGGTTCAGAAATAGATTCGGCAGACATAAATAAGAAAGGGAGACCACATAAACATTCGTCCTATATGGCGTTGTTTCCTTGTTTACCTGTCTCGATGCAAATTGCTCAAACTGACTAGTTTCGAGTCGAATACCCTGGCATTTTATCATTGATTTTTCGATCCGTTCGAAATTGCCAGATGTTACTCGAATAAAGCTCGAATAAGATTCGGGAATATATTACGCTCGATCCCTTTTCCGAGCAGTGTTTACGCGCGAATTGTTTCCCGCACGCCACGCTAGGGGAAAGATAGGACAGTGAGGAACGGCGCGAATTATGCGATTCTGATTTCCACGGTGCCTGCTTTTTCCACGAATCTCCGCCGCGTGCCTTGAAAACGAACGGAGAATCGTCGCGCGGGTGTGCGTAGCGTTCGTAGTATTGGCGTCGAGCCAAGTCACGTTGCGGCTCAATGAAATCTTTCTGGGTTAGGTTAGCCCCTTCCTTCCGTGTTAAGTGTAGGATACGTTTACACCGAGTCGCCGGACGTAAAAGAAAAGCGAGGGGGCGAACAACAGAAACAAAAAGAGTGAGATAGAGAAAGGTACAGAGAAAGGAAGAGGGAGGGGGAAAGGGAGGGGGAGAGAGAAATAGGGGGAGGGAGGAGTAGAAGGAGAAAGAAAAGAAAAAAGAAAACAAACGAACGAGCGAAAGCGAAGATGCTGGCCTTTGGCCAGAGAGAAGGCTCTCTCCGAAGTGGCCGGCTTTAGGATTTGTCGGAAGTAGTGGTGGTCAATATTGGTCGGACCGAGGGACTCCTTAAGCGCGAGCCTGTACTACTTTCGGCTCGTGGTTCAACCGTGTGGTTCCTCCACTGGGCTGTCAGTGAAACATCAGATCGAGAGATAATCGGACCACGCTCGCCGCCACGGTGGCCCAGATCTCGTCGTCTCGATGGTACGCGCCGCACACCGCCTAGAAAGGGACGGAACGGGAATCAAAGGAACGATTTCGCCAGGCTTTCGCGGGATTGGATTTCTCGAGATTTCACCTGGCCTCGCGTCCGCGAGAACACACGACGGCAACGGTTCGTACACACGCGATCGCGAGAAGGAAGTTACGGTGTTGCTGGGGTTGACTGAAGCGAGAAGAAGGGAACGACGTGAGCGAGACTCCCACGATATCGTACACACATGTACGTGAATATGTAGAGCCAACAGCGGTACCAGATTCACGCGAAGAAACACTTCATTCAATATCGCGTCGTGCCAGGAATTTAGCTCGCAAACGCGTAACAAGTAGTCATGCACTGTTTCGGCATCGGGGTACAGAACCAGCACCGGAGCACCAGCACCAGCACCAGCACCAGCACCAGCACTAGCACCAGTACCAGCACCAGCACCAGCACCAGCACCAGCACCAGCACCAGCACCAGCACAGCACAGCAACATCACGACTCGCGAGCACAATCCGGCTTCTCCCTCCACCCTCCAGCTCCCCTCCGGCCGCTCGCGCCCCCACAGTGCCCCTTTCCCCGCTGTTCCGCGCTCTCCCACCCGACCGTTTCGCCACTCGACCGTTCTCCCTACCATCGGGTTCGTTTCTATCCCGCCGTCAAGCGAGCGTGGCGTGGCGAGGAGGAGCAGTCAGGCAGTCAGGTTTCTCCGCTGGCATTAAGTATTCCCGTTGGATCGGCGTGGCGAGGAGGAGCACGGGTAGAGTGGCGCGCGGCGTGGCGTGCGTCGCGTAACCGTCGGTCGATGCTGGCGTGCCTCGCCGCGCGAAGGAAGGAAGGAAACGTCAGGTGAGAGGGAGAGGAGCCCGCTACATCTCCCATCTCTCTCACTCTTTCTATCTCTCTCGCCCTTTCCCTCTTTCTCCTACCCCTCTAGACTCCGTCTCTTTCCAACTGATGTATCGCTGTCTCGGTCGCGCTCACGCCGAGCTTTCTCTGGCTGGAAACGGAGTGGTGCTCCGTCCCCCTCGAGCGACGCCAGCGCCGCGGGGGCGCCTGCGCGTCACGGAGGGGTAGCAGCGGCGGTCGTCCGACAGTGGCGTAAATGTTGGGCCGGAGGGACGAGGGGACTGCCCCTACCTGCGCTCTCTACGTCTCTCGCTCTTCTTCAAACGTGCACCCCACCACGTTGATCCGCGCGGCTCCGCTACCTCCCCTCGCTACGGCTCCACTGCCCGGGCCTCCACGATCGCCCCATTCCGTTCTCGGCATCATAGCGTACAGCATTGAAACCCGGACGCACCACGACGACGACGACAAGGAGCGCGACAACGACGACCACCTGCCCTCTCTCTGTGCATCACGGATAATCTGTCTGTCTGTCTGTCTGTCTGTCTGTTTGTCTGTCTCGCTTCTCTGTCCGCCACCGCCACCGGTGGTGCACCGTCGCTCGTCCGACCATCCACGGTGATTCGCTCGATTCCTCGCACACGTTTTTTCGCCACCATCAGCGAGACGAGGACGGGACGCGAGTAGCACGGGACGAAGGATAAATAATCGGCGTGTACGCGGCGAAGAAGAGAAAGAAGACGAAGAACCACGGTTGTCTCGACCGCTCCGATCGCGTCCACGGTTCAGACGTGAATCCCCCCCTCACCTCCTGCTCTTGATCACCGTGTCGCGCGGAGGATAACAACGCAAACACACCCCGTTGGAGAACGGGATTACACGCGCGGCGAGCATCATCGTCGGCGAGAGAGAATCATCTATTCGGCCGGAGAGCAACGGCGATACCGAATACACCCCTCGGCTGGCGGGCGGCTGATAGCAGCAGCAGTGTGTCACTCGGCTAGACTCCCAATTCGCTCTTTTTTCGTGCCATCGGTGCTCGCGGATACGAAGGATCGCATATACCTCACCGGTTTTCTAGTGTGCACGACCTGCCGACCACGATTTACGTGACCAGTGTGTAACGCGCGCGAATGTAAGCCGTTCATCGACGCGCACCAGCCCAGTCGAGGAGAACAGGATATCCCGGGGATTTTCGGCGAGCGAACGACCCCTTCCGTCGATCCGACGATCCGTCCGATTGCCGCCGTTCGACGAGGCACCCTCGGCCAGCACAACAGAATCCGGCAGGAAGTGACCGCAAGAGCTCGCGTTCAAGTCCCGCGGGGAACGACACCATCTGGAGGAGATATATATATATATATATATATACATATATATATATATATTTTACGCGTGTGCTCCGGGGTAGCGTGAGCGTGCGACACGGAGAGACACCGTCGGCGGTCTCCCTCGGTTCGTGGTCTCGTTCACCGTTCGACGGAGGAAGCCCGTTACGTTTGACGCACGGCGCTCGGTACTCGCGACAGTACTGAGTGACCTTGCAGTACCCCGACAGTCATCGAAAAGTGTACACGACGGCGGTCACCACGTACATCACGCCGGTCATCACGCCCGAGAAGGTACGGTGGTTAAGAAATCATTTTATCTTTGCTAGAACCGCGGCCGCAATTTCTGTCATTTGTCTCGGAGAAAGGACACTGCCGCGTTAAACCATTCGTCTTCGACGGAAATTCTGTGGATCGGTGATATGTGCGTAGCTGTGCACATTGATGTGCACACGCCCGCGATTCTCGTATACATGCCCGTATATATGTACACGGTACGTGTATACATGTATATACTCGTGTGGGTGTACGCCGCGCACTAGCTACAGGCGTGTGTGTGGGTGGAGCTTGTTCCTGGACGTCATCCGTCGGACAGAGACGGAGTGACTCCGGCTCGGCGGGTCTTTCGTCTCTCTCTATCCCTTCGGCCCCATCTACCGCCCTCTCCTCCTTATCTCTTGCACCGTTTATTTCTCCGGACAATGTGCAGTGACCGAAAAGTTTCGCGTAGATGACGTTCGCAGCGAGGCATCTGCTTCGTCCAAAAACTTCCCTCCAGAAGTTCGAGAATCCAACTCACGGAGACCATCGTTCCTGATCGTACAAATTTTTCATAGGTTGTCGCGAGCTCTCTTCCGGCCGCCCCTTTTCTCAGTCTGCGACGTGGTTCCATTCTGCCGTCGGTTTTCCAACGCTTTTCCCCGCCAACGCGTCCGCGAGACAAAGTCTCTGGGCGAGAGGCAAGGCGAGGCGAGACGAGGCGCATATCGAGACCGAGCGCTGGTGCTCGTCTCGTCGGCGAGACGGGAGAAACCCGGTCGTGTTGGTGCGTCGAATCGGATGAAGGAATTATTAATGGAATTAATAAGTTGAGTGGTCCAGCGGAGGACGGCGGCGGGTCGAGAGTACTATTTCCTTTTCACCGCGGGGGAGAGAGCGCACTCTAGTTCCTTATTACGTTCTCCGCCCTCCCAAGCAAACTTATTATCTTAAGTCCTTCGGCTCTCCAAGCGAAACGATAACGAGATCGTTACTTTCGAAGTTCCCGCCTCGTGGCCGCCGTCGCCGCTGCCACCGCCGCCGCTGCCGCCGTCGCTCGATAATTATTATTTTCCCCCCTTTTCATCGAGTCGCTCGAGTAGATCCCGGTGTAGTTTTTCAAGACCCGCACGCGGGGTTACTTGAACAGTCTCTTTCGCCGCGAGTGCCGTCCCCGACGGGAGTCGACGACGCCACCACGAGCTCAGTCCTCGCCGGATGATCTATACCGACGACGACGGTTTTGTATCGCGATTTTAAATACGTTAACCTACTTTCTTTGTCGATCCCCTTTCTTGATTCGTCCCTCTGATCTCGACGGACGTTTCAATCCGCCTCTCTGTTGGACGCAGTATCAAGAACCCGTTTCTCCTCCAGTCGATTCCAATTTATTCCCGATGAAAATCGTTTCTCGATTAAAGTACATAATCCACTCGATGAGATTTTTAATTAATTCTCCGCCTGCTACTCCCTCATTCTTCCCGCGCCCCATCCCCCGCGTGCCGGCACCCTTTTGCCGCCGGGAAAAAGTAACGTCTCCGCGGCCATGCTCGACGTACCCTGTAATGCACGTATTAAAACGATCGCCGACCGGATGCGCCGTCGTCGCGCGGATTTTCGCGGGATTTGGGTCGCGACCGATTTTTTCCGCTTCTATCTCTCATTCTGCTTTATCATACAGTTTGTAGAGAACATTTGCTTCGATGATTCCGTCGAAGATATCATAAGAGATATCTTGCATCAGGTACGGTGGTTGTGAAAAGATAAAGATGTGGCTTTTTGCCTGCTGCTTAACGAGATGAAAGAAGTTTCGATTTTTGGTGCTCCTGGCTGCAGCGCAACAAACTCCGTTCTTGAAAAGGGACGCCGAGACGTATTTTTAGGTATATATCACCGCGGGAAGAGGTAAATTCGCTCGTACATCATGCGAACGCAAAAACAGGGACGTCCGGGCGGTCGCGCGCGAGCTCGGGAAGGTTGAGAATTTACGGGTGGCCGCGTGAAAATCTTTTCTTGAGGCTTGAGGGTGATAACGCTCAGCCCCTGACGCTCTTGTTTCTTTTCCTCCCATTTTTATCGTCGAAAGAAGTGGGAAATAGAAACACGTCGCATCTGCGTCTAAATCTTCTGCCGACGATGTGTCTGTGATGAAATTGAAGAGAGAGGTGCCTGGATACGAACGTTTTATTATAGCATCCTCGTGGAAAAGAGGGGGACGTCGTCTGACAGGTTGGACGGAATGATGGCTGAGTGTGTCAAGTTGTTTCAAAGCGACTATATCTTGCCTTCCCGTTGCCCCAGTGAAAACAAATTAGTTGCTAATCTCTTTAATTGTCTGAAATTCTTCGTTGCACTGGGTAAATTAATAACGATCACTGAAACCCTGCGTTTACAGTCTTCTGTCAAATGGCGTTCACTACTATCGTGTTTACGTTTCTGCATGCGTCTCATCATTTAAATCTTTATTTCTAAAATTCCCAAGTTCTATTTAATTTAATTCAAAGTCTAGCTTTATTCAGAAGAAGACTATTTGAAGACATTGAAGATTAAAATCCTTTTCAAAATACAGACACGTTGACCGAATCGATACTTATTCGTCAAGAACCAGTGGCTATTGCAAACAAAACTCACAATAACTTTTTCAATAAATTCTTTACCCTCAACTATCTCTAATATTCGGTCTAATGATTATCTAAGAGTATTTACTACCTTCCTGTAATGATTAATATAACATGACTTCTGGAATGGTTCTATGGAAAGTACTCAGCGTCTAGAGCGCAGACCATCCATTTATCAGGAAATACTTGTCCTCCCCTATGAAACTAAGTTGCTGCTCATTCCCCGGCCGAAATATCGCGTATCACGATAAAGGGCCGGCAAGCCGGCACGGGGGGTCTGAACGTATGAACGCAATAAATATTTTTCATCCTAGCGCGCGTGAAAAAGTTTCCTCAAAGGCAAACGGGTAGCCGGGTAGCAGGAGTGGGCCCTTGATTAAACGTTGCGCCAGCGAAATGTATTATTACTCGACGAACGACGCTTCTAAACTGCGATACTACGAACTTGCTTGCTCGCGAGCACCGTCGGATTTTTCTCGGCGCGATTCTCCTTTGTGATAGGGAACATATCCCCGTCTTGTTTCTCGCTGATTTATCCAAAGCCTTCAAATTCGATTTCTGGTGTACCTTTAGACACAGCGAAAATCAGATTTCGTTTTAGTCTGTTGAATATGAAATTTGGATACTCGAAAATGTTTAATGGTACATAGAAACTTCGAGTGCAATCACGAAATACAATGCGCATGCTGTTAAATTCGGTAGTTTAAAAGTTCATACTTTAGAGTGAGAGAAAAAAAATATAGTTACTATTAGAAGATAATTAAAATATTATATTTAATCGTTCACGGTATATGCTGCTGAATAAAGCCCAAGTTTTAAGAAAGGTGGGAATGGATTAAACATTATTCTTTACTCAGCAGAAACATTTACTAAGGTAGCGAATATCTATTTAATTCCTGCATTCGTTAATCCTTGCAATCGTAAAATTTGCGTAAAAATTCGTGACTTAAAAATACCGGGAGTGAAGCCACTTTCTTCGAAAAGTAACAATAAAAAATGTTCAATGCAAAAAAAATAATTTCACAGTTACCCAACATATGGAGCGTCTTTACAGAAACCGTTCATTTAATTTCTCTAACTAGTATAATCACTATACTGCAGATTTTTATAAATTTTTAGAACATTTGAAAGTGCAATACTGTACAGAGTGTACGCAATTTGAAAAGAATATATGAAATATCCAAAACGCGCTGCTTTTGATAGTATTTATTGGAAAAAACCATTTGCTATCGTAATTCTGTTTTCTTAATTACGTTCTAAAAAATGTTAGTCTGCATAACTACCCGCAGTTTAGGATAGTATCTCCTATGCACAGTATAGAATTTCCTATATTGCACATTTAGCAAACTCCTGCACAGTACGAACCCCGCTGGAGCAGGTAAAAAATCGAGACCGGATAACACGGATCCTTTTCCGGGCAGCGTGAAACGTAGAGACGATGTTTCTAGCGTGACCGACACGCCGTCCTCTCCTGTTGCACAGACGGACCGGTGCGCCCGGATTTTCAGTCCCGGACGACGAAAGAAGCTCGGTTTGCTCGTTCCGTTACCGTTTTACGCGAGCAAAAGGGAGATAAGCGGATTTGGTGGCGGTCGCGCGGCTATTCTAGCGGGCCGGAAACGCGGCCAGGGGTAAGAAAGGTTGTTATTGGGGAAGGGCGAATTAAAACAGACGCGACGCGTTCCCCCGTTGGCCAGCCCTCCAGGGAATCTTTTGAGGGACACTAAGAGAAATCTGGAGATCGAAATTTTGTCGCGTGGCGAGCTCCAAGCTGCTTAGGATCTGTCGGAAGTAGATGAGGCGGAGAAGAAGTTAATCGGATTTACGCGTAATTATTCGCTGTTATTATTCGCGTTACATTTTCTCTGGATTCCTTGAAGAATGCTATTATAGTAGGAAGTTCGACATCGATATATTATTTCAACAAAATAGAAATTACTTTTTTATACCCTCACATTTCCTCGCAATTCAAATTACGCAAGATTGTTTCATTTCTAATATGATTTATCTAATTTGATTGATCGTATTTATTTTTAATTTGATTCATTTACTTCGTTCAAAAATATTTCAGGAAATTGAACCTGTCAACCAAACTCTTCGTCTTCCTTTACTCTGTTTTAATACAATTTTTGTAAATTGTGTTTTACAATAGAAACATTTCGATAATTCAGGACAATAGCTTTTATCGACAAGTTTATTTCTTCTTAATGACAATCGGCTTGCGGGGAGACGTGTCCCGAAAATGCCGCGGGATATTTCGCTCGGAAAAGAAGGAACGGAAGAACACACGACACCGATCGAAGGAATTAGGTGGCCGAATTCGCGAATGACAGGGCTGTTTACATCGAAACGCTTTTAAATCCCGAGCGGCGGCCCAGCGTTGGACTCGCCATTCTACCCTGCGAGTCGGTGAGCGCCGCTCGCGTCGCACCCTCCGCAGCCGTTGACAAACGAGCGAAATGCGAAAGTAGGTGACTCGCGCCCGACCACTTTCATCCCTTACGTTCAGCTGAGCGTGCATGCACGCTCTCCCGGTGAGACGGGTGGCCGATTCTCGTTTCTCTCCTCCCTCGTACAAATACACGGGGGCCGGTCACGGAATTCTCTCCTCGTCGTTCCGCCGTCGCGTCCTGCCGTTTGATATTTGTCCCGGCTTCCGTTCCCTGCAGATTGACACTTTTCTTCCCCGTTTTCCGCCCGGAGGAGCGAAATGTAATTCTGCCGGCCGTCTGTTTGGCGAATCCACGCGGAACGCCCGATGAGGATGTCTCGAAGCAGCGAGATGGAGACACGGATTGAAGCTCCGCGTGTTTCCGGCGACCTGATTCCGCGCTCCGAATTCTCTTCCTTTTTCCGCCAGAAAATACGCGCTGCGCCTTTCGTTCCCGGAAGTTGATAAACGAATTTCAAGGAACGTTTCTGTGGGGATTGTGTTCCTTTTACGAACGTTTGAAGGAGATGCCGGACTGTAATTGTGGACTCATTGGGGATTGATACAATAGGTAACTTGACGTGTTTCGTCTATACATTTCAGAGTATCACTTGATTAACCGATGCATTTCGTTTGTTTCGTGTTCTGCATTTACCTTGTAACTATCTAGTCAGGGAACGTTGTTATTCCACTATCCGACAATGTTCTTTGAAAATTTTCTGTTTTAACCGCCTACAAACTTTGGATATAAAATTACAATTCCTCAGTAATTAATAACCGAATTTTATTTATATGCCCCCCTCCTATTATCCTAAAGCATCCTAAACAAAGTTTAGATTGGCATAACGTTTGAATGATCGTGGGAAGGCAATCTCGTGTCAATTGTAAACCTCGGTAAATATGAGAATGGCGATTGAGGTGGGGCGAGGGAGCGGCGAGGAAAAACATGTTTCGCTGTTAATTAACGAAACGGCGGCCGATGATACCGCGAGAGATGCGCGCGGCAATTACGTGGGAACGGTTTTCCGGGTACGATTGCGGCGAAGGTGAACGGACGTGAAAAACGAGACGAGGAAGAAATCAGTTCGATGGGGAGAATGGGGAACGGGAAATATTTTTCCCGATACTCGATATGTATATTTTTCCGAGGCGTACGATGCGACCGTGACGAAGCTCCGGCTGTCCTGCGTGGTTCACTTTCTTCCTTTTCTGCGCGTCGACCCAGGTTAATCGAGCGTGCGCTCGCCCAACCCCGGTGCAACGCGGCTCGCCGCGTGAAAACACGTGCGCACGGAGTTCCATCGAGACGCGAGGGTGAGCACATCTCCTCCTGCCCCGTGCGCCTCGGTCGAGCGTTACGCGATCAAGAGCAACGACGTTATTAATTAACGACATCACTGAATTTCATAGTTTACTGTGTCAACGAAGACACCGATTACCGGCTCGAATGCTCCGTGGTGTCCGGGAATATTAACCGTGCACGCCTCCCGCGGAACATTTCAACGCTGTTAACGATGTCTCCCTTCCATCCGACGGATAGCTTGCCGTCAGGAATTGTTTGACGTAGTTGAAAACAGGATCTAGTTTTCTGAATATTTAGAGAATAGAGTAGAATACTGTTTCCTAATCATTTAATAAATTCAGTTTTGAAGATTTATCGGTTGAAGCAATTGCTGTTTGAAAGAAGGATATTAAGCTTTTGCACACGGAAGTTCTTTATTGGAAATATTTAACGTCCAATGAGATATAAACCATATTCTTTGAAACTGACTAATGAGAGATATACATAAATTGGGAAATAAAGGTATTTTATGTCAATATTTGATATAATAATGTATTATACAAAGTTTAATATTATATATAAGACTTTATGATTTTACTATATCAAATTAACCGGCGTCTGAGAGTTACTCAAGTACAAATGTTTCGTTCATAGGCGGTGGAAATTATATTACACACTTTTATTTTCGCCAAATTTTCAAAGTACAGTAAAATGCGTACTGGTTCCCGCTTTTCAGTAGTCAGATCTTCCACAGCTACGATATTTTCTCTAATAACTTCTAGCGATTATTCGCCCGCGAAATGTTGACCTAATCCACAACCAATAATCAATCGCTGAATCCGGTATTCCGCGCGAGTCCGTGCTCAATATCGATTCTTCCCCCGATAGAACGTCCGCGTTAATCCCTAAT
Source organism: Nomia melanderi (assembly GCF_051020985.1). Lineage (NCBI taxonomy): Eukaryota > Metazoa > Arthropoda > Insecta > Hymenoptera > Halictidae > Nomia > Nomia melanderi. The sequence goes on along the minus strand of NC_135004.1, from coordinate 7,488,546 downwards.
GGGATAATTACCGCGATATGCGGTTGCGAAGTGGATTCTCTAATCGAAGATTACACGATTACCCGACGCGCAGGATGTATTCGGGCCGCGATTCCTTTGGAAAGGTGAAACAGGTGCCGAGGGTGCGGGCGGCCGACAGAGAATTGAGGTTTCTGCCTCGGCGAACGCAGACATGTCGACGGGCATTGGACTCGCGTACGGTACACGGGTCGTTAATTAATCCCTCGTTACCATGCGCACGGTACACCCAAGATCTGCGCTAAACAGAGGTAACCGGAGGTTTGACCGTCAAATCGCGTTTAAGTACGCGTGCTTCGTGGCCATTCGTGCCGTGCCGTGCCGTGCCGCGCCGCGCCGCGCTCTGCCTCGCAGAAGTATCGTGAACGCGATGTAACGCGGCTCGTTCCGCGGCAATTCCAACAGGTTCCCATTAACGAAGCTACTAACGTATTCAGAAATAGTGGAACGTTTAATGAACCGAAACTCTTACGCGGCGAGCGCGTTCATGGCCGCGCATTATCCTACTCGTATTCGACGAGACGCGTTACTTGGAAGAACTGATTGCTGGCCTGTTGGGGGACGAACACAGGCTTTGAAACGTTTCGGTTTAACTGTTACGTTAGAAACCAAAAAGTGTGTTCAAATTTTAATATTGCGATAATTTTGCGTAAATGCTTCATCTTCAAGGCACAAATCAACGCGAGAATATTAATGAAATTAAAGTTCGAAGCGACTTTATTAAATTTTCTCGAGAACATAGCAAACTTTGTGAAGGGAAGTTTGAAAATGATATAAGAATTAACTTGCGTTGGACGCTTGATCTCGTGACAGTTGCGAGATTGCCGATTAGTAAATTATATTTGGGGATGGTGAAAGTATTCCTTACTTTTGTATTTTCTTTCGGCCATTTCGGGACCTTAAAAGAGATATATTTTAATTACGCGTTGGTATGCTTGACGTGTAAATTGTGTAGTGTAGATTGTCCGTTGAAATTGATATATTGCTTTCAAACGAAAAGTGTTCAACTGTCAGTGGAATTAAAAAAAAAAGGCAAAGTGACGATACAATCGATACATTCAGATATGGTGTTTTCCATTGTCCCTGGCGTGCACGCTGGCACAGTATGTTGAATTTATATAATAGGTAGGCGCACGCATCTGCATGCAACGGAAACATTTACTGTCAATCGTTGTTTCTATTAAATAACGAAATATGATTAAGGTAACGATCAGTGACACAACGCATTGTACAGTGATTTATGCCTGTATTACACCGCCGGGCGGCGCGTTATCATTGGCTGGCAGTTCGCTGTGTTTGAACGCGCGATGAATGGAAAATGTGCGGGAATGCATATTGCATTAAACATCTACGTGTATCATTTAAGGTAGATGCGAGCTATTCTGATGTGACACGTTAATACGTGATAGCATCGCAACATTACAGGAGTCGCTACTGCTATGCTAACGTATTGGGTAGACAGTCTGTTTTCGGGTGCAGTTACCTGCACGGCTGTTAGCAAATTCATTTATCACTGTAGCGCATAAAGCAACAATTATTTGAAACATTTTAAGTGTATCCTCGTTTATACTTTTGTGTTTAAATCAAAATCAACATTTTATACAATAATGATTAAACATAGAGATCTCAATTTTTGGAAACGATCCTTTGATCGATGTTTCCATTAAATTTTAAACAAGCTCCATGAATTTTTATCGAGAGACGGAGCAGTTTCTGAATTTAAATACGTTTAATTCAATTTCCCGTTTATCAATTGTTTATCTAGTTCTGCTTGAAGTGATTCGTAATTTATGTAATTACTGCAACGTGCAACACCGTGTAAACAATAGTATGCACACATTAATTTGATGAACGAGAAGTGAGCGTTATTGGTTATCTCTATTCGGAAACCTGTATTGATGTATGTTATTCCGCGAAATCAGTCGGACAGTATGTAATATCCGAATTAATGTTGTAGTTAGTACATGTCTGTGCACACAATTAAAAAATCATTTCATAACCTTTAATTAACTTTCAATAATCATTACATAACAATCGTTATTATGACAATTTTTTATTTCGACAAGGGAAGATCACTTTATCAATAAAATCAAATTTTAAATCAATGCACCTTTCTCGTATCGATTCGATCAAAATTCGCAACGAGGAAACGATGCAGTTCTTGCATAATTTCACCGTTCGTGTTTGAATTGTACCCCGTCAATGCGATGAACAGAATCGTTCCAATGTACGCATGAATTAATAAGAACCCCGGAAATAGAATGGTGACGCAGAATCACGATTCCGCTGCCGTTACCAAAGTGTTTCAGCGAAACGGTTCCAAGAATAACCAGGAATCCATTGACGATAGGAATTACGAATTAACAATAACCACGATCGCTATGGGTCAATTATGTAAATCGAAGCCACTAATCAGAGACAATCAATGGCTACTTAATTGAAGCGACACGCCGTCGAATCAATGCAGTTCAAGGAAACGATTTACATTTTAATTAACAAAGGTACAAACTAGTCTTAATGATATTTCTGTTGTACGCGATTGAATATAGTGTCACAATGGCGTCCCTGCGTACAATTCAGCCTCCCTCCGATGACGTGGCAAGCGTTCGTTGAATGTGCCGCCTCCTGGCCGCTCGTGATCGAGTTTACGTCGTTATTGAATTTCTACGTGCCCCAGCAGCGGAGACACGTGATTAAAGGTCTACCTTTTGCGCCTCTTTTCTGTCCTTTAAACAGCATCCTCGGCTAACTCTGTACGTCTCACGGAAAAAGGGAGCGCCAAGAATCACAGACATTCTACTCCGAACTTGAACGGACAATTTCGTTAAATCGGCCAGTTTAATTGTGAACCGATTAATCACCGTTGACTCTCTATTCTCGTATCGACAGGATGAAGAAATCAATTTCGCGATTTACGGTTTCATAATGTAACGTGCACGACGTATTTCTTGTGGAAGGTAATTCGACAATGTGAAGGAATTAAAAATTCTCGTTGAGCGTTATGTTTAATTTATCTCTGTACTGAATCGAAACTAAAGGAACTAACAGGAAAACTTTCATTTCACATGCTTATGTTTGTTCAACTTTTTACCGAAGTATTAACAAACCTATGTTATATGACGTTTTAATCTCCCATTTGACTGCAGAAAATCTCGATAAAGTTTGCTTGAAAACCCGCGGAACGCCCGGCGATGCTTAAAACATAAAAACGTAACACCCTGCATGTATCACAAGGACAAAGTCACGTTTACTGGCGCGTGCTGGTTTTCGTACGTAAGTAGGGTTGCAAAGGGCGGCCCGCAGTTTGTTCTAATTTCAGGGGAACCCTATCGTACAGAAAATTACGAGCGTCCGCGTCCCTTCCTTTGCCTCGCAGCTTCAGGAATGCGTTGTACTTGAGGATATTCCGTGGAATGGCCCGGTGTCCCGAAGGGGTGGCGCGGAGGGGTGGGGGATAAGATTTTAGGGTGGAGTTTTACGATCGTCGCCGAAATCTCCGGCATGCAGCTCGATAAAAACCGCTCGGCAGGAGCTCGAGTATCCACTTTTATTACCTAATACTCGTGATACTCGGTCACCGGCGTATCTCGATTCTATTTTCTTCTTTCGCAACGATTTTCGCGCGTGCGCGCGCTCCTTCTCGAATGCCGAGGCTCACAGTCGATTCAATCATTGCTCGCCGGAGGAATCGATCAAAGGAACGACTACACGCAAGTCGCAATAAAGGCCTGTGCAGTGATCGGGGACAATTTTCGACAGTCGAATAGATCGGTAATTCACCGATCGATCTGTCCCGAGAAATCGTTCGGCCGCGTTCGCGCTTGCCGACGTTCCATTTCATTCCGTCGTATCGTCGATCGACCGCGTGCTCTTTATCTGTCCGTTCGTCCCTTCACTACTCTTATCTTGGAACGCATTTGCGAATACTGAAATACAGTAGAGCCCCTTATAACGCGGTTAATGCGTTACGCGTTATAAGAAATCGTACGAGATTGTTTTCGTGTGATGCGAATAATATAAAATAATATATTTGAAATTATTTTTATCGCGTCAAATATTGTTTTCTGTGTTTTATGAACAGTAAAATGAAGAAACAAGTTATAAGTAACGGTGAAGGAAACAATGTAATGCTCAACTAAATTTCACACTATTTTTAAATGCGTGAAATTTTTGTATTTCATACAGATGATGTTGTAGGAATCGCGTTGTATGAAATAGTAAATGACAATATTTTCGGCGCATTATAGAAATTCGCGTTATATTGGGGCCTGTGTAATTCGAATGCCGTCTGGAATAAACAATCGGAAGAACCAGATGAATCAAGGGAATCGTTCTTTTAAGCGGAGAACGAATCCTAAAACGATTGAAAACTTCTGGTGCGTCGAACCGCCGATTTTTCAGTGTTTTAATGAAGACTGAGCATCTCATTTTTCGCCGCTGCGGTAGCGAATGTTTTCCGAAGCGCGCAGATGCCTCGCGGAATCCGGAGAAAAATGACGGAAGTCAATGTCGACGATCTACATTCGACGACCGAGGGTGGACTATCACGCGCAACGACTAGAGAATGGAAATGTAAGCACGGAATCGAGGCGCGACTTTCGCGTAACGCGCCGTAGTTTTTTAAAAAAGAAAGCCCGAACATTTCGGGCGACTGAATAAAAGGCGACTCCTGATAATGTGCATCAAAGGCGTGGAGCAGAAATAGAGAAGCGTGCTTAAGCCACGCGTGCACTTGTCGGGCGTCGATGCTTTCATCTTCGCGTTCAAAGAGCGACTCGTAAACGTTTGATACCGCAGGATCAATAAATGTATCGTGCGCCAGCCGAAAGCCAGCGCATCACCGTGGAATCCTCCCCGGGAAAATGTCATTCCTAAATAAAATCGTCTCTTGTTTTCTTTCTCTTTCGTATCGTCCCTGTTTTTAAGCAGTTCTATACGAATAGTGAAAAAATATTGACAAATTGTTACGGATTCTTATGAAAAACTGTCGACAGATGGTTGTTTGTCATATTCGAGCGAAAATATTTCAATATACTATAAATTTTATTAGTTATGCTTTTAAGATTTGTGGACAATGGAACTTGTAAATTATATATTAATAGGAAATGTGTTTGAGAAACATCGAATTTTTGGAACTGTTAAGTAAGAAAGTTCTCAAACAGCAAACCGTAGATTAAATTTCTTTCCGAGATAGTAACACGAACGCGTGGAGATACTTTGGATATAATCAGACTGAGTTTATACACGGTGAGAGTCTTCGAGCGCGAGAGTTCGATAAATTCTCCGGGTAATCCCCTAAAGTCGCAAGTCCAACAGTTTAAGTCGGTGGAGTAGCTGGGAAGGAGGTGAATCGCAACTGCTCGGCGAATGTAATGGCTCGGATGCGGTGCGATAGCGAAAGGTGTATCGAACTTTCGATTATTAAATTCAACTCCACGCTCCGCGAACCCTTCGCAGCGACGAATTTAATCGTGGAAATAATTTCACACCTCCCGTTTGCTCATCAATGCCATAATTAGTTCGATTTCCTCACGCGTACATCGATTGAAATAATTATTCGATTCACGCATCGTCCACGCCGTAAACTCGCACAGTTTTTCCCGCCTGCGGTTCGAGACTGTTCCAAACTTTGTTCCACGCGAAATTCTATTATTCTACTTGTAAAACATTTTGTGGGATTCGGAGTGTATTTAAACGAAGGACACGGATGAACGAAATGAATGCAATTAATGAAGAATTTAAATATCCTTTGCATTTCTAATTACAACTTTGTGTCGCTGTCTTAAAGGCTCTCGGAAGTTGTAACCGAATCAGAAACTTTCCCGCGAAGGTAAATCGATAAAATCAAACTGAAAGTTTCCGTTCGAAATAGCGACACAGAATTTTTAACCAGTCGCTCTTCCCGCGTCGGCTACCTAAACCTGTCGCAAGGGCCACTTCCCGGAAAATTTCGAGTATTTAAAAACACGTTAGGTAGTTCGGGAAATGTATAAAATTTCTCTTGGAAATCTCGCTCCACTTTGACTCGCTTTGAACTGGTATTCCGGAAACTCAATTCCGATCGTTCGTTTTATCGTTCACACGGCTAAGTTATTTAAGATATTAGCGATATACATTATTTAAGGTACTACCTATATCTGTTTCTAACATATATTTTTACGGTGCTAAACTAATTTAGAAATTTCATTGCCTGAAAACTATAAAACAGAAGACAGACTTAAAGTGCATAAAGAAAATCTAATCTTCTCGACCTGAAACTGACTTGCAGATATAATTTAAATATATACGAACTAGTTTTTAACAAAAATCAATGGACACCATTCGTCCTCTTAACCAAATTGGCGTTCAATAACAGTTCTGACAATAAAAAGCTCGACGAGGAGTTTAATTGTTCAATCGGACAAACAAGTAACATTCGGTTCACAATGAAAATCAATTATAATTTACGCGAAGTGAGAACTATCACGCGGGAATGTTATCTCCGATTTAGTTATCCTTAAACCACTTCCATTCAGACAGGTTCCTTTTCTTATGGGCTGTTCATGTTCACCGTACTAACGAATATATGATGATCACAATTTAGGGATGGTAGAATGAAAGAGACGAGTTTCCCATTGAAACGGATAAATCTTTATTGTTTCGGGTCGAGAACGGCACGGCTAACAAGGTGAAGGAGATCCCTGACCATTTAATATAAGCCAACGACATCTATCACATCAGCGTCATTCAGAAATGGAGAGAGAACATTTCGCTGAATCTGAGAATTCGTTTCCGCGTGATCGAAGGATCTCCAAGGTACCATCGTTCGGTTGCAATCAGTCTTTGTCAGCGTTAACAATGGAAAAGGGATCCTGCCGCTGATAAAACGTTGATGCTCTTTCGAAAAGTGAAAGAGAAATCATTCTTCCCCGGCCTGGCCGGAAATTCGCTATCATTCGATTTCCGAGGTAACGAGCCATTCAGACTTTTCTTATAATTGAAAACATTCTTGGAGGATCTAAGCTTTGTACGCTCGCCTACGCGAATGAAAGGTATCGATTAAGATTAGAGAGTTAAATTAACATTGATGTGGAATATTTATCGTCGAAGAAACCTAGTTTCTATGAACTATCTTGCTGAAAAGTGAATTAGAAGATGCACTCGCTTCCAATAAGTTTGATAACACCTTTAACGACCACAGGAAGAAAATATTTCATTGATATTTAAATTAAATTGGAACTTAAGATTTTAATATCGAAAGTTTATGACTGTTCATTTGCGCTTCATTGTCGACATATAATTACTTGATGTTTGCACAATTTCAAATTTAAATAACCGATACATCCGTCGATGCTACTATCATATTGAACTCGAAACGGTCATTATGATCGACGTTATTATCTAAACGTTCTACTTCATAACTGTATCGTATCTATACATTCAAATACACAAATTGGAATAAAATTTACAATCTAATAATCATATTAACCCAAACACGATATACTTCGAAGTCAGCAAAATTCAAGTACGCGCTGAATTGTTCAAGATTTCGAAGGGAAACATCTATGTAAATTATATCATCGAGCCAATCGTGAAAAGGCTTAAACTTCATTATTTTGTGAAGCTACACGCACTAACCGGGTGCCAAAATAACAATGGGTCGTGCAGCGAGATGATGCGATTCAAGTATACGGTAATCTTTAAATCGCGTAATAGTTCGAGCGTCGGTAAAATATTGCGAGAAAAAAGTTTTGGCACGGGAATAGCTCCGATATAAAGCATGCATGCGCCGCGTATAATCTACGTGAGAGCACGTACAGGGGTGAATTTGTAGGATCGCGGTATAACGTGGCCCATGTAAAGCCCGGTCGAGTAAGGTAGGGTCAGGGCTGGACAGTGCGATAGCAATGCCCCGAGCCACAGACGAATGTTGAGCGCCTTACCGTCCGCCTGCTGATAACCTCCCTTCCTCGCCATAACCTCTTTTTGGTATTTATGGCCGGTAACTTAAATTCTGAAACGTCGGACATGCGAGAAATTAGTGTCGCCGCGTGGCCGTCCCGGACCGATCCGGCCCGCTGGGCTGCATCCGGAATGATAGACATGGATCCGGGCGAATTTGATGCTCCCAGGTTACAGTAGGACGCCGGACGATTCGCAGTTACGCGATTTAATTAAACGTGCATGTTTAACACGCTGCCACGAGAACTTTTAGAGTTTCATGTAGGTAATATTCGTTATTCTTTCATAGTAAAGATAAACTGTGTTTGAAATAATTATTGATGTATCACATTTCTTACGTTAGATTATCACATGGTTACTTGCGTTACTACTAAATAATTTTATTGGATGTCAATCTTTTCTTGTAATTGTCTTCGAGTAGTTTGGTATTTGATAAGTTTTAAGTAGTTAATTATTTTTGTACATACTTTTATAGATTGATATTTTAAGGACGTTATAAAACGTGTCTAATGTAGAGATTTAAAGAATTGACAAAGTTAATGATATTATACTTTAAATGAAACAGACATGAATAAATTGTTTATAAAAAATAGTCGGTTTAAATATGACTATTCTGTTGTAACAAGTTGATAAAGACCATTTTGCAGTTAAATTTCATGTCCTTCAAATTAGGGGACTGAATTCCACTTTTCAGCAGTTTCTGGATTGCTGAAAATAGGATTTTTAATTTATGATCTAATTGTCATCGGTAGTCGACGTGTGAGTTAAAAATGATCCAACTCCTGCAACAAAGTGTTAATTTCATGTATCGATCCTATCCTGGCTCCTCCCACTTCTTCGTTAAATAATGAACACTTTTATCGACAATTCTGTTTCCTTCTATTCGGTCTGGATGATAAAATCGATGGTATGATGACGTCAAGGTATTAATGAATGTTAAAAGGTGGATTTAATTTTCTTTCAAAATATAATTTCGAATAACTCCAATTTTAATCATCCCTTTTTATTATAAAATGTGTTAAACCTCTCTTCAACCGAAAATATGTCATAAAGTGATATTAAATATACTAATGTTAAAGTGAATAATTCGATATACGGAAGTTCAGTCGGGAGGTTTATGTAATGTTGAATGGTTTATGTGGAAGAATCGTTTCATATTCCCAAAAATGCTCCCTGAGGACGTTGATAAGCTTTTCGCGGTAGGAAAGCGTGACATCGAAAACTACGGTTCAAAGTCTCGTGTACTCCGTCACGCAACTCACTCTCAAACGACTTGCTCCAAAATTCATAATCTCATCTATTCCTCGCAAACGCGTATGCATGTGCATAGGTGTTCACCTGAAACTAGATGGATCCTTTTGAAAATAAGGTTACTGACACTTCGTGCTGTGTAAACTTTATGTGTCGCATGTCTCCGCGGGCAAACGCGTCATAAAGATTCTTATATACTAGATTGCTTGGAATAACAAATGATATTTCACGATACCTTCATTTAACGTATCTAAGATTTAAAGGTCAACAAGATTTAAATGTAGCGCCTTTAATTTTTACCGCATTCGTTATTGTTCAACGATTACACTTATCAAATATAATCAATTTATCGTAACATTCATTTACTACATTCTCAAAGTATAAAAAGATATTTTCCATATAGGTATCCATAATTTTACAGTCTCGCGAATAAACGTAAACTTTTCAATTTCTGTTTCCCATAAATCAATTGCAGTACCGATTTTCTATGATTTTTGTATACATCGGCTTATCAGCGAACGTGCTGACAGAAACTAAAATTATGCCCCGGGACAGGAAGGTAAGAAGAGTAATGTTCGCGCATCGAAATCCCGCGGCACAAGATAATTCTGTGTTGCGGCGAATCGAGGTCGAAGGGACGCGCTGAACGAGGGTGGAGTCGCGTTCGAAGGACAGGGAGAAAATGCGCCGCGCCGCAGCGGTGAGGAAAAGGGACGACGAGGGGGATTCGCGTATATATCCAAAGCGGGGCTCGTAACCCTCCAGATGATAACCGATTCGCCCTGCTCGTTTCCCGCCCTTTTGCCCTACTTTTCTATCTCGGCTTCTCTGGAAAACCAGCGGCCTTTTGCCCAACCCTTCAACCCTCGCCGCTACTTTTTCAGCCATCTAAGGATATCAATCTTAAAGGGCCGCGCCTCTCGCGTTCCGCTTCCTCCGAGAGGAAACCACTAGTTTCTGGCTCTAAGAAACTGCGCGCTGATAGGTTTTAGATTGCTGGATGCCGTACACGTGAGCGTGTTTGTTTATTTATACATAACGATAACGGCGATTCATGTCTTGATTCTACTGACTAGTATTTTTCCCTCTGCGATCCATTTTTTTTGTAATCAAGAAAGATATGAAATGTTCGTATCTAAAGGAATTTTATTGACAGCCTAGTATACAGAGTATATCATCTACGAAAGAACACATTTTCATATTTAGTTGCGCAAGAAGTGTTTGAAACACTTGTCTTCTTGATCTGTTTGAATTCGTCAACCTCTGTTCAATGGAAAATTCAATTTTGATGTCTGTAGAGAGAAGATTGACAAATGAGATGAAAGAAATGGAATATTGAGAATCACGATCGAACGAACAGCGAAACAAAATGCTCGAATAGAGTTTCCCGTGTTTTCCGATTAAAAGCGCAGAGTCGTTTAAACGTTCCCCTCTGGCCGCCGTTACTTCCCGCCGCGAAGGAAGGGGAGCAAAAATTGCGAAACATTTTTTGAACGATACGATCCGAAAAGTTTGCCGCGATATACCGGACAGGCACACACACACACAAACACGCACACACACACGCGCACACTCACTCGCTCACTCACTCACTCACCTGTACTCGCGGAGTCTCATCAGCGCGGCATAGAGCGGCCGATTAAACTTTCACAATAATTGCGAACGAGCAAAGCGTTCTCCTTGCCATTTCATACGACAATATTCGCACTCGCGAGGCAGATTTAACGGTTGGGCCCCGGCGAAACTGGCACGCCCACTCTCCCAACGTTTATTCCAATATTTATTTTACCCATTTCCCTTGTTCCGCACCTTCGTTCCTCGCTCCGGGTTTCACACTCGCCTCATTTCTTTTTACACCGCGGCTAGTTACCAGATTAATCAGAATGTATCCCGGTAATGCGAGATGTTTAACGGCCGCTCGCGGGACGGGCAAAGATAAATTCGGGCGTTGCCTGTCCGGATAAACCCGCGACCCCTCAAACTCTAGAATAACGTGATAAATTGTCTTCCTTCATCTCGGGGATGGAATTTTATCGCTTTATCTTCGTATCGGTTCGAGGAACGACGAGAAAAAGTGAAACACGGACCCAGCCGTCGAATAGATGGATTAATCGGCTGTCACAAAGAAATTACCTCCGACTACCGTATATATACGTAGTTTAGGTGACAGTGACATTTGACGCGCATTTGCGGTATTTTAATTACTTTACAACTTCTTTCATATGTATGCTCGCGGAGCTACATTGTCGTTAATAATTTTGCCGGCGCGTGGGTGGGTGGGGGGGGGGGAGTTCTGTGTTCATTGTAAGTGCGCGTTTACTTTAACATTTTTTCTGCTATTGTTCTACATATGGAACGCACGGTCGATATTTTTGTTGCCAAGTAAAATATTCTCTTTTCATACACGTTATTTCCTTTTATTTTACCAACGCTTGGAAAAGATTTCTGTATTTTCCATTCAATGCTGAGAATATATATTAATTTTTTGATAAATTTTTAACGTTGTTAATTTTTGAAGATTTAAAAAGAATGAGTGGAATATCTGTACCATAATAATTAAATTTAAACAAAAGTTTCTGCCACGAATCTAACATAACGTAACCTGCAGAACAAAGGGGTAGATGAACTCCAAATGAATATCTCTTGTTAAAGTAAATTTTTCGGTCATGCAGAGCGTTATAAAATCCGTATTTGCACAGTTAATTGTCCACGCGATACATTTCCCTATTCATGAACATTGAATATTCATTAATTTCCTTGACGCAACTGGTCTCGAGGTTTTAATCTTGCTCTTCAATAAAACATTCTCTGCGAAGCTCTCGCGAAAATATGTGCCTTACGTTCCAGTGCTGAGCATGGTATTTCATTCGTGTTCGATATTAATGCGCTACGATATTTTTACGATATCTTTTTCTTGCTGTTCATTAAGCGAAGAAGCACCTGATTACGAATCCTCGGGGAAACACATAATCGGAAATTGCGAGAGGCGGGAGAGGCTTTTCTTCCGTGGAGAGGAAACGGGAAGCAGCGGATTTCCTAAAGCCCTGGCGAAATTTATACGGCTTCTTCCGTGCGACAATTTCATTTTTGTAACGGCGACGGGGAGGAAAAGCGGAAGGAGGGGAGAGAGGAAGAGAGAGAAAGAGGAGGTGAATCGTAATGTCGAGCTAGGGGCGCGTACGCGACTTTAGTCCAGCGTTCTAGGGCCGCGAGGAGACCGAAGACCGAAAGACGAGAGCGAGACGGGCCCCGAAGCAATGAAACTATAAAGCTACACCTAGTAAGTTGTAAAATTGTAATAGCCTTCCGGTATTTACATAATGCTACGGCATAATAAGTGGAACTCCCCGAGTTTCCATTACCATTCCGCTGCTATCCGCTCCTATCTTCGCTAACGACCCGAGCTCGGTCTGCTCCGTTCACCCTCGTGACTTATATTTTTCTACCCTATTCTTCGTCGAGCAATCAGCTCCATCCTCAGTTACCTCAGTGTCCCCTGCGTCGTGTACACAGTTGAACTTGAACCTTGGCGATTTTGTGAACAGTCCTCGACTGTGTCAGGGTTTGTGAGATATTTTGAACATACATAATGAAGAGTGATGAAAACAAAAAATTTACGTTTGTTATTAAGTATTCGCTTAGCTTCTCGTTTTAATATAGAACACTGTTTCCACCCTTTCATCATGTATGGCCACCGACAGAACAAAATGAAGGTCAATTATTTACATAACTATTATTCACAAGCAACACACAGGCCAAACAGCTTCTCACCATCCTTTCACGCAACGCGTACATACGAAAATTGCCAGACACCGTTTAACCTCAAGCATAACGTAAGATGGGGGTCTCCTGCCGTGGAACTTCGACGGTGTAATTACAAGCGGGCAAACCGTGTTCCACGGGCCAATCCGGCCACGTCTCGTCGCAGGACAAAAGAGTCCTAGCAGTTGAAAAAAGCGCGGCGACTACTGTCTCCGGCGGATCGTAGGGCGAGACGGTGGCCAGAACTGTCTCTTTTGCACGACAATGCTCTCATTACGAAACGGTACCGGGCGTAGCGGAGCGTAATAAAATTTCAGTGGCTCGGCCAGTTCTTAGGCCGAAACCCGTCCGTCGGGCAACGACGCCGCCAGTCGCGGGATATCAGGAAACTTCAATTCCCTCTTTCGGCACTTCCGGCCGTGCCGCGGCTGCTGGTGCGCTGGCTGCGCTGCAACTTCATTCGAATAAGTGGTTCCTCTTTGCCTCGCGTAACCCTCCACCTCCGTGCCACCCTCATCCCCCCACTCCTTGTTCCCTCTCATTATTTATCCACGTCTATCTCGCTCGGTTCGCCACGCCCCGTCTCCTCCGGTATCCCTGGCCTGCTCGCTCGCCAATCCGTTTTTCCTACCCATTCCGACAGCCGTCTGTCACTACCGAGGTTCTTTCACGATGGGCCAGGTATTCGCCGGCAAAATCGGGGCGAGTCATTTATTTAATTTTCGAGATCCGAGCCAGTTTTATTTTCATCCCCGGGACTTTATACACTTCGCTGATTAGCCCGAGACCCCACGGACGAGCTCGCGGGGCACACCCTCCTGCCCGGTCCGCTCTCCCATAAGATGAGAGGGACATAGGGATGAGAGCTTGGAACCGGAGGGTGGGATTAGAAAGAGACCCGGAGTCGAGTTCAGAACCACGAGGTGGAAGGACTTGCGCCCTGGGGGTTTGCGTTACTGACCGGATATAGAGAGGTCTAAGCCCAGCCATCACTGAAATTACCAGAGTTTACCTCTTCTGCCGTTTCCGCTGTATTCACTGGTCCCCACCAACCCCTCCCCTCTGCCCTCGGCGCATCCTCCAACCCTCGCCGCACCCTGCGCCCTTTTTATGTCTCGTTCTCTTTTCCAGCCAGCGAAACCGCCGCAACTACCTCTCCCTACGAAATTTTCTGTGCGCCGAGCTTTATTACGTTGCAATCATGTTATTAAGATGTTAACCCGTGAACGTCGGCTTTTCCTTGTTCTTCTCCGCTCTGGCTTGATCTTGTTTTCTTTCTCTCTGTCGATTAAGCTTCCGCGCGATAAAATTTCATGCGGATTTTAACTGGGTCGCGTTGTTTTCGTCCACCGTAGGCGTTATTTGTTTATTCTGTTGTTTGTTCTGATTGTTGCGGTACAGTCGTGTATTCTTTGAAGATGTTGTGCCACTGGTTTACTATAGTTTTGGCTATCGTGAAATTAGCATTAGCATTAAATGCGTAAAACTTGATTTTTATTTACTTTTTTAGTCAGCACATATGACACCAGGATCCTTACGGAATATTTACTAAAATATTAATAAAGCATAGGAATCGAAAGCTCATATTAATAAGAACCTACAGACAATAGCCGACAACGAATTTCCTTTCATGGTTTCTGAAATTTCCTCGCGAATGCAGCTTGTACCTACACGCTGTATACTCTTCACTCCCCTTGCTTGCGAAAAACTTTTCAATATGGGAAACACGTAACTGGGCTCTTCGCTCTCATACCGGCACAATTTTCCGCGCTGTACATTCCAAAGGAGATATGCGTCGAAAAAAACTGAAAACCTGATATCAGCAAAACACGCGAATCCTCAGAGGCGTAATTATGATTCGTTCTTATTCTTTCTAAAAACATTTTCAGATATAATAGATATTCCAAGACTACAAATTATTCTGAATATTATTAGACGCCCGATGATTTCTAAAGATCCATTTTTCTAAGGTGCATTCAATTTTTCAGAATATTACGATTTTATAAATGACATTATTTTTAACTTGTGTTAAAGATAAATAATCAGTGAATTAGAAATTCATATTTCTAAGATTAATAGTTTCATGTTTCCCCTATTTCTAAGGTAAATTCGCGAACACCTTAACTGTAAGTGTATCTACCTATTTTATAATTCACTCAGAAAATATTTTAGTCGATGAATGTACAGAAGATTGACGTTAATTGTTTTATCGATGACGGTCGAACGTAGCAACGTCTATCCCGCTTTCGGTATGAAAGATGGTAACTGGGCGACGTCGGAGATCGGCAGTGACATTACTGATTCGAAGAAATATGAAAAATGTCGGTGGAGAAAGGATCCTTTCTATGGAAACGGGCTGGCGCACTCGACGGAGTCTATTCATATTTTATCATCTCCTTATCAATTTCTTAAACAAGACCGTATTATTTTTCAGTCGTCCATCCCATTTCCTCTTCGTACACCAGACTTCCGATTCCTTTCTTCCCGAACACACTTTGAAAGTGGTATCATTACCATCACGTTTTCACGGACAACGCGATCTAAGCGACGTAAATGTGTTTCGAAACGCACGGTGAATTCCTTCGAGACATTTTCAGCCATTAAATTTGGAACCGATTACATTCACTGTTGAAACACAACCAAAGAAAATATTCAGGAAAACGGAAAGTTTTTAATTTCTTCGGGAACTTCCCACCCTGGAAGAAAACGTCGCTTGTCGTTCAGTATCAGCCCATTTAAGGATTTATTGTCGTAGATCAAAGCAGAAAGTTTTTCAAAGCGTCCTCCCCGACCGGGGAAAACTTATTTCTTCGGCTTACATCAGATGGGATTCTCATGAACGAGGTATTTGTGACTGTTGCGCGCGCTCTACTGTGAACTATTCGAATCAAATTTTGTTCCGGCGCTCGGATTGTGGAATTTATTGAAAATATGGTAATCAGTTTCGACGCACTTTCCAGCAGGAAATAAATATCGTTTTTGTTTACCGAACATTCTATTTCTCTTGCCAAATGTGAATATCTCACAGCGATCAATAATAGTTTATAAAAACCATTCGAAAGTAAACGGTATCGCTGACTTCGTAGTTACAAATGATGTGATTAAAATTTTGAAAAGTACTTTTAGCCATAAATTGAAGGAAGATACAAAAATTATACTTTTACCATTTCTTGATTTAGGAAATCGATTCTTTCCGTATTGTGATTATCTTAAATTAACTGTGCATAATTATTGCTCGATTGCAAGGATTTGTAACTCATGTTGCCTCTGTGAAGCCCTAATGACAAGATAATCCTGTATTATGATTTGTCCGTATAAAGCGTGACGAAGGTAGATAATCTCTTGTTATCCTGTTAGAACGTCAGATGCGAACAGGCAACCCGTTTTAGCCGAGACGAAAAGTTCTTTGTAACTTCGAAAATACTAATTTTATTTAGAAAGTGCTATCCACTTTTCAAGTTTGCAATCCTCTTTCTCATCGCTCTGTATAATTCTTTTACATATTCACGCCGACACTCATTTGTGCGATAGGCGTCGAATATCAATGATATCGAAACAATCTTCTACTTCAACATATCTGCAATGAACGACACTAGCAATTATCAAATATTTAAATATTCAAATATTCAAATATTTACACTGATCATTATAATGCAGAAGATTATCATTTACTAAACTTATTCACGCGTTACCCCGTTATTAATCCAAGTTTCTTGTTTCCGCAGATGGTGACGAGGACAAAGAAGATATTCGTCGGTGGACTATCGGCACCGACGACGCTGGAGGACGTCAAAAACTACTTTGAACAGTTCGGCCCGGTGAGTGTTCACTTAACATTGATTAATTGGGCCGAGGTGTCGGTAGGTGTCCGTTCGCATGGTAGCTCGCGCGGTGACAAACATTCGACGTGCATCGGATCGTACATCAACGACAGTCGGCCGCATCGCGCCGCGTCGTGTCGCATTCGGTGACGGTCCGTCATTGTAGCCAAAATCATTGGGCACGGTCAGTGTTTCGTACCGCGTCGAGCTGTCCCGGACATTGCCGGTGATCATTGTCGCGGGACCGGTCAAATCATTATTTTCGGCGGGGCGTGCCGATGGCCGGACGGACACATTGTCGATCCGATTCAGCGTTTTGCTTATTTCCTGCGTTACGGTGCGGTCGTCTAATCCCACGGACCGACCGGAACGTGAAATTTGACAGGGCCAATCGCCGGGAACGACGAACGAACGAGCGCCCGCCGACCCGCTCGCCAATTCACGGCGTTTATTGTTTCGCCGATTTTAATAGGTGCACTTCGGGGGCCCCCTCGTTTTTATTGCTCTAACGACGCGGATACCTGACGTTCAGCTTGCGCGTTCGGACCTGGGATATTACAATTTCGAATAAAATTCTCCTGCGAATACTGGAACCAAGGGGATTCGCGCGCGTACCACTCCTCCCCCATAATTTCCCGAGTTTCCCTTGATTGTCCATTTCGAATCAAACCGGAGAATATTTTACTGCAAATCGAAATGTATAGTGGAACATTATCTGCTGGTACGGTTGCTCGTCCCAGTATTGGATTTTTATGGTGACCGGTGCCCGATCACCTGCCAATAATTGCAATATTCCTCTGTAGCGTTAACCCGTTGCTTTACGGCTTCCTTCACAGATATGCTCGCCAGAGACATTTTGTCGTTAATAACTTGCAAGTAGAAAAAGAAGTCCCGCGCTCTTTTCAAGTAACTAGGTAATCGAAAATTTAGAAGTAACTTATTTTTCACAGCACACTTTTTCATTTATCAAAAAATTTTCTCAATCTTATTATATACAATTTTAAATGAAAAGCGAACTATGGCGGGGCGTGTGCCAGTGGATGATCGAACGCTAGCGTACCCTTGATGGAGTTGTTGGTAAATATTTCGCGCCAGGTATCCGAATCGATCGGAATTGTACCAGACGAACTTGGGCCAGGTATCGGTGCGCGCCGCCATCGGCGATCATTGAACTTCCGAAATACTCGAGACGTCCTTCTCAATGTCGTTGAAGTGATTAGGAATTGGCGGAAGGACCACCTGAGACGAGGATTTCTGCTAATTAGCCTTTATCGACCTTTGGCGAAACTGCGCGGGCCATTACGCGTTATTGTGCGAACTTCTCCAGCTTCTATCGCCCCGATAATAGCCGTCGCGATTCATCGGCTCGATGTATGAGACAGATAATGGTGCTCGAGCGTGATTTACGAGCCGGTGGCAGTTCCCCGAAATCGTTTCTCGTCCTGGCGATGAAGTAAATAGAATTAACGGTTTGGTAATTGGTAATAACGATCGTCGTTTGCCTTTTTCTGCCACTTCGGCACTTCGGTGAACCGGAATTCAAGCCGTTTATAGGAAACGAACGATTGTTTGGCTCGAGTACTTTGAATATTTGTCGTTGTCAGCACCTTCCATCCTTACAATTAGGGTTGATGTACTGGTTATAGCCACTGCACTGGTTTTTCGTGATTTCGGGCTAACTTCAGTTGAAGTTCTCTTCATTGCAGAAAAAGTTTAGTTAGATGAATTATTGAAAATGTATTTATTGTTCCCATACAAATATGCAATTCATTTTACACCGTAATGACAAAGTAATACAGCAATCGCAAATAAATACAGTGCCTTAAGAAATTAATTGCTCGCAGCATGTAAAATAGACATATATTTAAAAGCAGCTACTGAGTAATTACTTAAACGGCATAGTAATTACTACGTTACTTCATTTAATGTTTAATTCAATCTACCCAATCATTTTGTTGATTTATAACCTACGGCAATGTAATTCTTGTTTACTTTTTATATTCATGTTTGATAAACGATTGGATATTACGGACGGCAGATTGGATTGAATAAAATTAAGTTGATTGATTGATTGAAATTGAAAAAAGCGGCAGGAAAAAACGAATAAAGCTTGGAAAAGATAGCAGCGAAACAAATTGCATTTGAAGAGAACAAGGTCGAAAATCCACAAAAGAAGACATTAAATAAATAAAATATTTAAATCCCATTATTACATAAATTATATAAATATTGTACACCTATAAATTAATACCACTTAACCGCATTACGTCCATATTCCCCAGTTCAATATTCCACCGGAGATTGCACGCAGCGAAGGTTACGCGCAAGGAAGCAACTGAAACGGGGAAAAAGAAGGATAAGGGAAAGACGGGGAAGATCTCGACATCGACGGTTATCCGTGGTTGGCGGCACGAGCCAGAAACGGATTTGAGATATCAGAGCTAGGCACCATCTCCGGTCTAACCTCTTGACTCGCCTCCTCCGCCCCGTTTCTCCTAACCACGATTCCTCTCCTTTTTCAGCGTTCTCTTTCGTCCTTCGTTGAAAGTCTCGTCCGGTTCCGAATGCATAGTTTCCTGCTCGCTGTGGCTCGAGTTCGCTTCCCTCGGCTGTGTGACCCACATACGGAGATAAGATCGGTCGCACTCATACAAACAAACATGTGTATACAGACGCGTACACAGCAGAAGCGGTATTGCCTTCTGTTTAGCAGCGTGGGGTTGCGAACTGGCATCGCGGGCACGTATCAGGATTCGATTCGTACGAGTACAGGCGCGGCGGCGCACGTGCCGTCGCAAGAACCACACCGGGAGCGCATTCTCTCCGCGCGGATACGTCGGCCGTGCACAGTTGTACAAACAGCCCGGCTTTGTGTATGGCACGTAAACACACGGAACTGCGGACCAAATCCTGCCAGTAGTAACCTTATATCGTTTGCCAGGCCGCTTCGGGTCGGTTCTGGTTCCCCGCAAGCCTCGGCTGCTCCGTTTCCGCCGGCGAAGGGAACACCAACGAGATCTCCGCCAATGAAATACCGCTGGCCGCGAGTCTGATAAAGTTAACGACATTGCTGGTAAATTCGTTATATTTACGCTTCCTCGCGATACCCACCCGCTGCGTTGCTAGCCGGTTGATCCCGTCGCTACCCCGATCGAGTTAGCTCTTCAGCCAGCTTAGCTCAGAGAACTCGTGCCCCGATGATAGCGATCTTAATTCGATCTTGATCCGATCTTTACCTTTATGTCGACCAGACGTGATTTGTCTGACGATTTTCCTTGCCATTTGTCTGCCTTTTGTTTGGAAAGGAAACAATCTATTGAATGAACTAGTTGAGATGTTTGTTATATGTTTGCTCCGATGTTTGATATCGCTGAACGTATGCTGAAACTTCGTTTCAAGCGAATTTTTCTCATTTGATTTTTGCAATGTAAAATGGACGTAGTCAACGGTTAGGTTGAAATCTGAATTCATTTGAGTTTCGACAGTTGTAATATTCGTAGATAATTCTAATGAAGATAATTTTGTGAAGCTTAAGTTGTTTATCTTGTTGACTGCAATTAATTCGAATCACTGATAGGAAGCTGGTAAATAAAAATTTTGTTGCATTTGGAAGATGCAAATTCTGTGGTTCGATTCGGGTCTGGGTTAAAACGCCAAGCGAATGGAGACAACGATGAGAGGAAATAAATCTTGGTCGGTGAACTGGGAAAGCTGTGAATCATTCCTGAAAGCTGATTACACTGACAACTATGCCATGTTTATTCGTTTCGCAATCCTTTCGAACAAAAGGAATCTCGTGACCAAGGACGAAAGCAAACATAAATTCGTTTCGAATATAGTCGCTTCAAAAATAAATTCAATGTTTTATCAGGATTGATACTGTTTTTGGATTAAGGATTAATAATTTTCTGTTAAACATAATTCTACATTCAGTAAAACATATTAATTTCTAAGGTTTCCCCATATGAGAAACAAATTTAACCCATCTTGAGCTTAGTATATACTTTACTATAACATTATAAAGCATATAGAAGCAAAACAAACAAATGCTTTTCTATACAGGTATTCAAATCTACCGTTATATTTCTCGGACACGTTGTAACATTCGAGCATACTAAATATATTCTTTGCTTGAGTTTTTGTAAACATCGCATCGACGTTATTCGAATTACACTTTGAATCAAAATTAAACCAGAACAAAGAGTTATTTCGTTGCATAATCCGTTGCAAATAAAATGATCATTATTCATTAATTTTGCGGCCACCTAGACCTATCTACCCCCCCCCCCCCAAAAGCCACGCGACGTAAAACTCGGATAAGGATGATTCGGCGATGTCGCTTGAAAAATGAATGGATCCCTGAAGAGTCGAGGTTTAATTGCACTCGCTTTCAACTTTCGACTTCTTTTCGTTCGACAGTCGAAGTGGCGGAAGAGGAACGAAGGGGCGCAGGAAGACGAAGACAGGTGCCCGCCGCGAGACCTCTTTGACGCGGTGCATAACGGTCGACTTGAAATTAAGAAATTAAGAATTAACGTATCCTGGGATTGGTCGGCCGGTCTCTCCGCTTTCACCTCCGTTTTTCCCTTCCGCTGCTTCAAACTATCGTCTGGGCAAGCTCGTTTAATTCCGCGCCGCAAAGGGAACTTCGCTTCCAAGCGATCGTTTATCGATACCGAGCTCCGGCTCGAAAGCCTCCGGGAAGTTTACCCTTCGCTTTCGTAAGCCCGCTGAAAGACAATTACGTCATCGAGATTGGGCGATTGGAAGCACGAAGATTGGTTCGTTCTATCGAGCACGCCGCCTCGAAGGAACTTCGACTTTGCTTGTAACGTATTGTTTACTTATCGCTGGATCGCTTGGTTTATTCAGGCCGCGTCAAGTTTATAATTACTCAATTGTGCCCGGGGATCGCTCTGCGGAGCTACTGTTTTTCTGAAACAGCGAATGCTAATGAAAGAAGAATAAGTGGCGGTGCTCTTTTGACGCGCAGACGTGCGCTGAATCAACGATCCGGCTTACGATTTTGCTTGTCACGGACACGCCCTAGTTTGGAAGGTTAAAATACGCGTTGCTGTCGGTTAGAAATTCCTTTTTATAAAATTTAATAAGAGAGTATTTGAAAAATTAATATATTTTCCTTTACTGAATCACGTGGAAACAAAAGAATAAGTTTCGAACACACTTTGTGCTTCTATCAAGAACGCACGCGGTTTCCAGTGACTCAGTAGAAGTTCAAAAACTCGGACGGTAGACGCTTCAAAAATAGGTTAAATTTCGAATGAAACTTTCCTGCTCGGTCACTTCAAAGTGAAATTTAAAGCCATTAATTTTCTCTTAAACTCTTTAATTCTTTCCAACTTTCGTTTTCTCGTTTTTCGAACGTCTCTCACTCTTTCGTTTTCATAGCTCGCGCCCAACTGATGTTGAAGCGACAAAATACTGCAAAAACTTGTGGAGTACACCCTGCACAACATATTTTATCTAAACAGCAAACTTCAAAAATAAGAACACGGCACCTGTGCATATTTGAAGTTCCTCGGGCCAGCCGTGGCCTGGCTAAATTGTTCTGCGCAAACACCGGGGGGTGAACGAGCGCGAACCGTTACACACTGAAATCGTAACGCGCGCGTAACGGCCGCATATATCGCGGTCATTTCCATGAATCGCTAATAATTGTTCAGCGGCCCTCTCTCACCTGTAGAACACGAGCCGGAGGCTTCACCGGGATTTCCCCCGAATGTGGCCCGCGCCTGCGCGGATGAATAAATAAATTTAATGGCGCCTGTCACGTAGCAAAACGGGATAAATTCCGGGCGTCTGACAGCCATTTAAAACAATGCCGTCGCGAATACACGCCATTTGTAACCCGATGCTTTTGTTTCACGTTGCTATTCATTTCGGCGCTTCCCTCTCCCCCACCCCCGCCCCGTCATCCTCAATCCGCCCCTCGCCCATTCACCCTGCCTTCGGTCGTCGGTAGCGTCCCCGTTCTCTGTCCGCCAACACCTAGGCATCGTCCGACGAACGGAGCGACGCGCGCGAGCCGACCGACGCCGCTGATACCCCGTTTTCGCGATTCATTTTTTATCCCCGATAAAAACGCAATTAAGGCTGTTCGATAAGGTGCGAACGATGGCGGCCTCGGGCATTGTGACCGACCTCCCGCGATCTTACGTCCCCGAACCGGGATTCATCAGCCGGATCAGGAAACAATTGGAACATTGCTCGCAGGAAAAAAAATTGCCACCTTCCGAGCAACCTAATGGGAGTGGGGCAGGCTGCCGGTTGCCAATGGTTCGTAATAAATCCGCTATTATTGCGGAGCTTCGTGGTTTAATTGCTCCGCGAGACGACGGTTAGCCCGGCATCGATTTTGCCATTAACATTTTTGGACGGTGTCTGGAACGATTGTGGCTGCGATGTACAGTTTTACCACTTTCCCAGTCACATTTGTCGATTACATAATAAAAATATAGAATTTTGCGTGACGTGACTTCGATGAATTGTAAAAGCTACCTAATTTTTATCAGTTTTACTGTAAATGAACTCCTTTGTACGGAAAAGTACGAGGAACCTGAGCGTAAGACATTAACGCACCGATGTTCTGACGCAGGAGCAAACTCCTAACGAGACGAACGATTTGTCACTCGCCTGTACTTTTTTATATCGTCTTATCATGGAGAGAATTTAATTGCGAACCCGTCTCACGGAGGGTCGTGGATTTAAAGCGCTACTCGTGTAAAGTGATTACCTTATCTCACGTCGGATGTTTTGCTCCCTAGCAACCCTAATCCGTCAGCGTTTCGTCCTTGTCACGGGAGCGTCCGACAATTTCTTACGATTCCTTTTTTTCGAAATCGCTCAGGCTCGAACAAGCCAGGGGTTGGACGGCTGCACGAACTTCCACGAGGACACCGAAGCATTCCTTCTTCGGGGATGAAGGGAACAAGGCTGAACGAAGGCGCTGGGGCGCGTGGAATGAAATTTATGAAGGTCCTTTATTCCAGCACTTAGGGGGCTGACTTAAGTTTCAGCAATTTATTAATTTCCTCGTGTTTCGAGCGCGACCCTGGAAACGCGTCCCATTCTCTCCGCCCCCTTGAGAAAGAGATCACGTTCAAACCCCCAACCCCTTACTTGTACCTTTCTTCTTAACCGGTTAAACTCGTCCTCCCAACGAGACAAGATTTCCTGCAGGCATTTGGGTTACCGGCCGCGAAAGCTTTTAACATCTTCCATGAACTTGCAGTACTGCCCGATTACGCAATTGAAGGATAGCATATTAATGAGAGGATAAAATATCTATTCTTCCTTTTTACACTTTAGTTTTCTCGTTAAATTGCTTCGTGTGGATGTTTTTGCGAGAAACATTTTATTTGGATTTATCATTCAGAGATGATGTTAGATAACTAAATATTAGAGTATATTGTTTATGTTTGATTGGTGTGTCGAAATGTCAACAGGAGAAAGGAGAATATAATTAAATGTATTTTCTGAAAATTTCGTATCCGTTCAATCTATGCGAAGAATAATATTTTATGGTAATTTCACAACTGAGAGACTTTAACTCGTCGCATTTTCTAACGGCACCGGAACATTTCTATAGAAGGAATTATTAAAAAATTATCAAAAGCGGCGTGTACGTTCAATAACGATTGAAATACCATTGTCACAGGCCTCTTTTCATTAAAAATGCCCACTATTTCGCCCGTGAAAGTGCAAAAAATTTCCACCCGAGAAATTAAAAACATTATCCCAATTGTGCTCCAGAGCGTCGCAATTAAAATGTTGCGCTGAAAATTGAAATGCATTCCGTTCTAAAGAGACGCATTCTATTCCGCGAATACGTTCATTCGTCCCCCCTAAATGGTCCATATAATCACACAAACCGACTCTATTCATTTCCAAAATGCGAATCAGATTTGCTGATTTTTCACGTGCATCAATTGCTTCTTTCGGTAATTGCATTCCATAAACAATTATTTAAAATCATAATTACAATTCGCGCAGTGAATGAGAATTCAATTAAATAAAATTAACCAAGGGTTAACTAGTTTGCGCAAATACAAATTTCACCAAAAATATCCATTACTCGGTGATACAATTGGTGGTTCCATTAAATGTTCAAGTTCGCGTAATTTTTCCAGCTGTATTTCCTCGAGGAACAAACGTTTCGTTTAACTTCATTGTGTATTAAATAAATGGAGTTAAGTATGATGTATGAAAATTCACCACCGACTCATTCTTTTTCAAATAGACAAATATCGTTGTCCGGGAGTTCTTGCAGCATTCATGATCTATCGTAATGAATAATCCTTACATTTTAGGAATCTTTGATTTCTTGTACCTGACATCTGAAACTGATAATCTGAATCACTTTATAACCAAACACACCCCCGTATAAGTATTACCATAAATATCAAAGGATACTTCTTATGAATTATGCAACTTCCTTGCAAAAATATCCAACATTCAGTTGACAACGTTGACAATCGTCCATCACTTGTATCAGTCTCTTCACCTTCGATGTTACGAAACATTCAAAAATCAATACAAGTTCATTTAAGCGTAGGCTATAAAACGCCAGTAAATTCTTCGATCCGAACTACTCAACGATATATGCGTGACGACCATGGGATAAACCTCGGAAATCGTAGTTAGTCCGTAGCGAACGGATCTGCGCACGATGGTTAGCGAGTCACAGTGTTCCGGCGAAGGGTTGGAAGACGCAAGAGAAGGGGATGTGTAGTTCGAGGCTAGATAGAGATAACAGTGGAAAGGGAACGGGAGACGTCGTAGCGATTCTCGCAACTCTCGTGTGCTTGCTTGTCGCAGCTTTTGTCTGGCGATGCAAGCATCATTAGCGTCGAGCGTAATGAGCACACTAATCACCAACCGGCTGCGTTCCGACGTAGTGAAGCACCGGCAGCTGAAGGAAGAAAAAAAAAAGCATCGCGCCTTGCCGGGGAGACGCGACGGTGACGGCAAGAGGGAAAAAGCGGACACGGGGCAAGTGACAGAAGTGTGCGAAGGGGGAAGCACACGAGTACGTGTGCAGAAAAATTCATGGCGCCAGCGGTTTCCACTGCGAGGAACGCGGAAGCGCGCCGCGAAAATCAGCCGGTTATTGTCACGGTCGGATCGCCTTCGATTCGCGAAAATGTTTACTGTTTCTGCCGAGAGAAATTTATGAAACGTTACGATCCGCTGCAAGAAAATTTTTCGAATGATTTGGAAAAGGGGGGATAGGTATATATGTTCGGAGAAGAGTAACATTCTAACGATGGATAGAAAGCGATCAACTAGCATTATAATCTGTAGGAAAAATTAAGCGGCATGCTAGCATATTGAAACGTTCGTTATACGACTGTAGGAAAGGATGGTAGAGGTTATTTTAAAATTTCCTCGATATTTGGAATCGCGTTTGAACAATTGATCGAAGAATATACGGAAACATAGAAACCGAATATTGCAAATAAAGCTCGTTAAATCAAAAGACTATTCTATATTAATTGCGTGAGGGGGAATTGTAATGTCAGGTACGATGCATAGAAAATTTGTATAGTGACAAGGCCTGTAGATGATAAATTTAATTTGTCAGCATTATCTTCGTTAAATTTCACATGCCGAGAGCAAACCACGAATGCTCCTCTAATTCTCTACGCTTCATTGCCCGATGTTCCGTATAATGGAAAATTGTGTGTGCCCGCTATTGTGTGTGCCTCGCGAATTAAATTTCGGGTACGACTTCTCGGTAACGCGTTCTGTTTCGGTTTGATGTCAATACGGGGATCGTGGTTACTTGATCACAGCAATTATCGTGATACAGATTTACGTATTTGTCATGTCCGTTGCAGGAAATCCGATGTATTAGTCATGATGACCGGCAGATTCATTACTGTAATAATTACATAAATTCACGTTACGTTACCTCTAATTCGTAATCACGTATTACCATAATTATCTGTTACGGGGATTCATAATTGCACGTTTGTTCTGGAGAGTACAACCAAGAATAACGTTTTAATCTTTCCGCGCCTGGATTTAATTACATTTTAATTCAACATATAATACATTGTATTATAATTCAGCATATAATACATTATATTATAATTCAGCATATAATACAACAGTTTCGTGCATCCTCTAGGTTTAATTGCCTTTAATAGGTTCTATAAATTTATATTAAATTTTTTTCCGGCAAAACATCTGCGTTAGGCCATCAAATCCTTCGCATTGAATATTTAGAGTTCATTTATTTAAAGCAACTACATAAATACAGTGCACGTTCTATTGGTGGAAAAATCAATATTGTTCATTCGAAGGAATTGAAATAGAGGAGAAATAAATGAATCTCGTTCCGTCAGTTGAAATTTTCTATTTTATGTCTTTTAAACGTAAACTGAAATGACTTCATCCTAATCTTCCATCTAATGGAAGACTTTTTCCTGGAAATGAAAATCCTTTATCGAGTCATCGATCGATTCCTAACAAATTCTTAAATCGTCATTGGTGAACTGGATTGAAATCAGTACGAAGCTACTCGTAGCAGTCTGCTTAGGATTGATTCAAGCGGAATAATTGTTCGGTTGGACTCTGAGTGGGGCGTGAACGACGGCCATTTGCATTCTAAGGTAAAAGTTTATTGTGCGATTATTTGCTCGCTTGTATTAGGGCATGAAAGTGATTCTGCGCGCAGTACCATTTCAGCGCAAAACTCGCGCCATTTTAAACCGTTTGCGAAATCGTTTCCTCACCACTGAATATTCAGGAACTTCCGTAAATATAGTTTCAGAACATCTCGACATTCACTCGCGCGAAGTCTTTAGGTTTCGTTATTAACAGATATAACAATAAAAAATGTTTTATATTATTTTTTTGTGGTAGTGTTGGCTAAGCAATTTTCAACTACACATTACGTGTTATTAAACATATAACCATGAAACATTGTATTCACTAGTAATAATTTTTCCACGGCACTCATTAAATGAGTATATTTTTTTTACAATTCAGTAACTTTTAAAAACTGTATATGTTTGAAGAACATTTTTCTGATGCTTGCAACAATAGCCAATTAATGAAGAAACATCTTCCTGCTTATGTTCCTAGTAAGCTGTACGACCGTGCGCATTACTATCTTCATTCACTCATAAAAACTCTACGTACGATACGAAACTCCTTGCTCTAGGAAACTTCTTGTTCAAACAATTACATCTGCAATGTGGAGTAACTTAGTGTCACGAAACAAGTACACGCTAATGAGCAAAGTTTAATCTAACTAACAATTATGTTTGAAAAAAGTTTTAACAAATGTGAATTAAGCGGTACAGAAAGATCAAGAAATTCTTGCTTCCTTCTCGACTTGTAGTTTTGCATCACTTCCTCCATTGTATAATTACTTTTCAATAATCTTTAACAAATGTATACGTACAATTATTTCGAAAATATATTCTCAACAGTGTATATATTACAAAAGTAATTCTCTCGAAAAATCGGGAACGAACACTTTACACTCGTTGCTGCTCGCAGCGTTCAGGCCGAACAAATATTGCCCGCGTGCTGTAACTAGCCACATAATCGCAAATACATCGTGAAAGATTCGATTCTGAGGATTCGATGGCATCTTTGGAATGAGCTAATCGACGAAGCTTCCATCTGGCAAGGTAGAGAAGGTTGAAGAGAGTCTGGGGAGAGAATCGCCGGGACATTGTGTCAAACAAAATCGGATCACGAAGTAGGTCAGCCGAGGTATGGGCCCCGCAATCTTCCAAATGGTCGTTCACTTTGCGAGGACGGGATGGTCCAAGCACTAAAGTCGAATCTAGGATCCGGTTGGAATCGGACACTCGTTCGGCCAGGCCACAAGCGGAAATGGCCTAAACGTCGCATTCTAAGGAGCAATGGAAGCGGAAGACGACCGGCCCGGATCGGGGAAGAAGGTAGACGGTGAAGAATGCGGATAGCGCAGTCGGTGGAGTGGATAGAAAGAGAAAGTCTGCGTCTAACAGTCCCGTTAAACATTAACTGCCGCTCTGCAGTTTTCCCCCGTAACTCCGGGTTAACTTTGATTGCAGTTAACGGCCTCCAGGGTATAGTGCCTTTGAAAGGGGTGGAAGGGATAAGGGTGGCGGAGCGGGTAGATGAAGAAGGTATCTGCAAGTTTGGGAGGGAGAAAGGGAGAGGGCAAGACGAACGGTCGATGGGAAGGAGAATTCGACTACAGGAGGCATCTCATAACTTCTTATAATTACTCGGGACTCCGAGGGTTTAACTGCTATTTAATTTCATTCGGCAATTAACCGACGCTCTATCGGCGCACGAAACACCTCGGGCGGTCGTCTGACCAGCCATCAACCGGCGTTTTATCGCGCGGAACCGCCGCCGCCGCCGCATTCAATGTTGCCGCATGCGAATCGGAAACGGCAGAAATGTGGACGCCCGTTGATCGCGCGGCATTTCAATGACGACATTACGTGCCGCGCATGGAATCCATTAATGCGATTAATGAACGCATTGTGTCTTGCGGTTTACGAGGTACGTGTTTAAGAGTTACGGGACGCGTCCATTCGTACTCGGGCTGCTCCCTCGTGCATTAAATGGCACAAAGGCGTTCTACGGTACGGCCGAACCGGGGATTATACGAATCGACGCGCGGCTCCAACGTCACGTTTTATCATACCCGGGATCGCTTGTTCCGCTGGACGCGTCGTGACGAATGCGTTCATTCGTTTCTTCTTTTCCTCCTTTTTTTATCTTTTGTCATCCATCAATGGGTAAACAAACACCGTGACGAGTGAAATATCTTAATTGAAACAGATTGCTGCTGTTCTTTTATCTACATAAAGCGAATCGCCATGTTTCGTTACTTCTCTTTCGTGTTGCACTTTTTTTCAATCATTTGCGTTACGCTGTATTATCTTGGGCAATTCGAACATTTCGAATTTAGTAGATATACATGACTCGTACTACGTACAAATTTGTGGTTTCCTTGTTTGGATCCATTCGGTGTCCACAGCCACCACGGGGGTTCGGAAGCATCCCGTGGAAGGTGGGAAGATCTGTAGCCGCTTACAGCTTCATCCGGGGGACACAATTTTCTCTGTCATGAAACCATAAACATCCCCAGCCCACGGTCATACCACGCCGACCCTGAGTCGCTCCATAATCTGGCCGCCAGTCTAACGTTGCTCCTGCGTTTCTAACGCCATTTAGATAAACTCGTAATCTAGACGCCGTTTCCTACGGTGAAATATTCCCTCGAGGGTGTTGCAAGGTGCTGCGCACCTACAACGCGCGGCGACCGCATCGCTGCGCCGTGCAGGGTTGCGAACCCTTCTGCGTCGACAATTTCGACGAAAAATCGATCCCCTACCGATAACAACAAGTCTCGAAACTGTTCCTGACAAATTGCTACACCGGCATGGTTACGAAACGCAGATCGAAACGTCTCTTGCGTTTATTCTCGATAAACGGGTCAGCAAATGCTCGTATTTTCTTCGTCAATTTTATCTTGGACAACGAATGAGTTATACGCGTTTAATTGTTTTTCATTTTTTTATAATTAAAACATTTGCTGTATATGCATGCTCAAAATACGATACATTATACCATCCCACATTCTTCACTGACTGTAATGGTCAATTTGTTAACTTTCATTAGGGATGATGTTTAGTTTATTCATTAAATTGCTGGTTAAGTCGACCAACTTGAAGTTATTAATTTTAATATTTTTTGATCACGTGATATGATTTATTTAAACAAGGACCAGAATGAAATATTTTATGGTGACTATCTCGTTACATGGATATTTCGTTTCACGATGGATCACTGCGAAGCTATGCATCAGGCAGCCTCGAAGTTTAATTCAACCCAGGAAAATATATTTCGTTGGGAAATGTGATACACGGGCCGTGTAAATCTACCGGCCCGAAATGCCGGAATGTGTAACCTTAACGTCGGCACGCGTTATTTGTTGCCTTACGCCGAAACGTATGTTCCTTTAAGAATAACCTCTGAAATAGAGGCATGGTATTTTCTCATGCGAATTCGTGTGACGTTCAATAATTAATGTTAGCATGGAAACGTTAATTTTAAACAGAAATAATGCTCAAATAATCACATAATATATCGTATGTCAATATATTTCTCATACCGTCTGCGATTTCTTGAAATTTCATCAGAAACATCATTCTATTCCCTGAAATACAAAAATATTCGCTATTTCTCCTCGTAACACCGTCCTACATGCTTCACATCGCAATCTTTATGTGACGTAAATAATTAAGATCATTGAACGAAGATATCCTTCGTCAACGTTGTATTTCAAAAAATTCTTTTCGAGTATCGTTCAAGTTTAACAAGAAAAATTTTATATGAACGCGGCTGACATTTTTGGTCTTCTTTCCGTGTTCTTCCCTCATTTTTTTCTATCTATGGCGATTCCAGTGTCAGGATGACGGTGAAATTTCATTTCCGGTGGGGGGGAAATATGAAAGACGGATGAGTCGAAGGATATGACTACGTCCCGACCGTCCTATTTGAAATACAAATGGACGATGGGAACGCGGGCAGAGAAAACAGGAGGGTACACCTTCGCCGACTTTGTCGCTGCAACGAATTATTTGCATAAACAAATTTCAACGGAAGCGAATTCAACGTGCCACAGTGTTTCGCCGTTCCAACTATGCACAGCCAGTTCTCATTCGTCCCTCTAGCCGGGCCGCTCCCTTCCGTCGTCCTCCCTTCGCGCCAGCCACATAATGATTTCTGACTTGTTACCGTAACTTATACGCAATATTTTGAACAAACACGGCTGTTTTGTTTCGGTCACAGCGCAGTTACTTCTGGCCACTTCTTGTCGCGATTCGAGCTACACACGAGTCAACAAAAAAATTAAACCCGTCGCGGGTTGAAGCTCGCGATTTTGGTTCGCTTTTCAAAGAAGCTTAAACTTGCCCGGTAATAATACGTTTTTCCATTTTGAGTTTCATTCATCTTGGTATTAATTTTTTCATTTCTCCTGGAAAACTGAAAACATGTTTTATCGACGCGGCACGTGTTGTTTTTAAGTTTTTTCTGTTCGTTATTACAATGAAGAAATAAAAGCAAAATGTCACGAAATTTGGATATCCAATTAAAAATATTTTGCGGGAGAAAAATCTGATATAATTCCGCGCAACGAAATCATATTCTATTAGATATTGAGAAAAACATCTCTTATTTAAGAAATATTACGTCGAATTCAATTTTACGAATTTAATATGGAAAATTTGCAGCAAAAGTCTGTTCTTTGGATTTTTAGGATCGAATTCTGTACAACTTCCTTAGCAAGATTCCTTAGCAACAGTCAATACGAAATGAAATACATATAAATATTTGTACGAATAAAACTCTTTCATCTTACATTTATTTAAATCTTTCTCATTTTTTTTATTTCGTTATTCTGTGAATAACTGCATTCTGTTATTATCATAAATATCATCCATCTTGTTTAGGATTACGGCCCGGATGACGCCGGTGAATCATCGTCACGTACACAAAGAAAACGTTCGGTGGGGGATTATTCTATCGAATTATTACAGTCGAGGGCGCGCTATCTTGTACCGTAAAATTGCTCGTTTAAAATCGAGACTTCGGTTTAATCGGCCGGGCACGGCATGGTTGTGTCTCTCTTTTTGGGGGAAAATCGTCGTCGGAGCGGTCAAACGCAACGAGCGTCCGGGGCAGCCGGTCGAATGTGCAATCACCGATCGAATGCCTCCTGCGGACGAACCATTATTCGTGTCCAATCGGTATTGTAACGTGGAACAGACCGGCAACTGCCCGATAAAATCATTATACGTCTCATTACTTGTCAGCTGCAAATGCTCGGTTGTCTGCCTTTTAATTTTCAGCTCGCCAGGCTGATCGCTTGTTCCAACGATACAACCGCACACACCACCCACCCCCGCCTGTTCGCAGGCGTTCGATTTCTTGCAATTCCAATCGAGAACAATCGAGTTGATCGTCTTGTTCGTTTACTGACCATCGAGGTTAATCGCGCGTCACGGCAAATCTTTGTCCTTTGTAAGATTCCTGAAGAGTGTAAATGAGTCCATTGTGAAATTCTTTTTCACGTTGAACTGGAGAATTGTCGTTATTCGATTATACACCGGTAAAGCAAAATACTGACAGTGACCGATTAATTGTATTATTGCTTTCTCTGTGAAGTGTAACTATAATAGTATGATCTAAATCTACCGCGAGAAGGTTATAAAAGGAATAATTATAATTGCCGAGTATATAGTTCCATTTTAATAAATTTTGTAAGACATTAAATTTGTATGTAATAATAGTATTACAATATTACATTATAATGTAAAGTATTATTAAATTTAAAATAGGAACCACGTCGAATAATTGTTTAACATTTGCCCCAAACGAATTTAGTTATTCATTGTCTTTCATTTCGCTGCAGTAAATCCCAGCGAAACCGAATTTTACCCCGAAATACACATTTAACAATATTGTACGGAACGAAATTTCAAATTACCCACCGCACGTAATCATAAAATATACATACGTTCCTGCAGGAATACCATCGAATCTTATACAAAGGAGACTGTTCGCTCGAGCTGCTACGCGCTCACGAGTATTGTAATATAATTTTTTGCCTTTTTTTATTGCGGTTCGAGGGTCGACGAACCGGGATATCAAATTTTCCGTCGGACGATGAAAGAGCAAGTCTTTCCACCACAGAGAGAAGCGTTCGTTCTGCGGTTAAGTAAATTTTAGACGTCCAACGAAACGGAATTTTCTTCTGGCAATGCTCACGCTCGATTTAGTTACAAGCCTAACCCCACGAAAAATCGTTTCCTCCG
Organism: Nomia melanderi; assembly: GCF_051020985.1. Classification (NCBI taxonomy): domain Eukaryota; kingdom Metazoa; phylum Arthropoda; class Insecta; order Hymenoptera; family Halictidae; genus Nomia; species Nomia melanderi. Next base: position 7,454,891 of record NC_135004.1, on the reverse strand, counting down.
GGGATATGACGTTGTAAACGTAGTGCTCGGCGAGCGAAATCGAAGCCACCGCCGAAGATGAGGTTAAAATCTAATATAGTCTCGCCCGGTATACTCCGCAAACGTTAACGGCGCCAGGGGGGGGGGGGGGTGATGATGGTTCGAACGAGGACGGGATCGCGCCCCTCGAATTACAACCGGATGACGAAATTTTGATTTTCTTGGCCGAGCGCCGACGTGCCTCCTTTCTGTGTCCATCACCCTTCTCATTCGATTGTATTAGATCGTGTAATATGAAATGTCGGATTTTACGGTAAAAGGGAAACCTTATTTGATGTTCTAAAAGACGTTTACCCAGGAATACTACGTTGTATTCAATTTGATAAACTTCCACCAACATGTTTTTAACGAATACATTCCTTTTTGAGAGATTCTGAATGTTTATAATTAATAAGCACTAAAGATATCATTATAAACTATTGTTTCGGGTTTACACGCAGATTGACACGAAATTTTGCAGATCAATGCCGCACTGTTCTTTCATTCACGGTATCGTCCCCAAATGCTTTATATTTTCAACGGTTTTTGTAGTATTATATCAAGTTTGAATTCATATAAGAAAATTGCACAAATGTTGGCGGTATCCTTGTTTTCAAAAACAATGCAAGGAACAATTATTATGCATAATTCGGTTTCTCAAAATCAAGTTTTTTGCAGAAAGTTACTCTGGTAATCGACAATAAAACTGTTGGAAAGGTTATATGAAAGACCAAGGAATAACAATAACGGAAGTAAATACAAACACTTATAAGTAAGAAAAATCCGACATTTCATATTACGCGACTTAATACATCGGGGACGAAGCCTGATTACTCCCTGTCGCGGATTTTCTCCGTCTTGGATGGCGAGTTTCGTGTTTCAATTCGAACTCTTTTATTTCTTTCCCCTCATTCCCCCCGCCGCGACGGACCCACCGCCGTCGCACTCCTTTGTCCTTCGCAATTCCCGCGGAAGAGAAACTTGTACCGGTAATTGCGTTTTCGAGTAATCGATCCGAAAATATATCCCATGCCCCGCCCCTCATTTCGTCCTCTTCAATCTCATTCGGAAGTTTTTGATCAAAGCGCCGCGCGCCACGTCTCGTGGAGATACCGCGAGCTTTCCTCCCATCCGTTTCCGTTGCGTCTGTTCCAGAAGTTTAAACGGTTTACGTTCCGTCGCTCTGTAACAGATTTATAAGCATCAATTTCTTGTCAAAGTTTATCGAAAGAAGCTTTCAGACGTAGCACCGGGACCGCGAACGCCGGATCGAGCCTACCAGAAGAAATTTTCCGAGCTGCGCGAACTCTTGTTCCTGTTTTTTCAAGGGAGAGGACGGCTGAGTCGATCGGCAACGATGGATACGTTCCGGGATGAACACGGAAATGAGTTCCCTTATGCCAGAAAGTAATTTAATGTTATACAAATTTCGAGCTGTCGGGGGATTTCAATTAAAACGCCACTTGCGTTAGTCGGCACGTAAATGGAACGAGGATCGATACACAGGGACGGGCGAGACGATGAAGTCTCGCGTTGAAATTCCGCTTCTCTGATTAAGGATTAATTTCAACGATATTTACTTGCATGCGTTGCCCCGGCGTGATTCCAACGGTAAAAGACAGTGCATCCCTTCGTACCGGTGCCCTTTGAATAAGAGTAACCCGCAGCTGAAGCATCTTAAGATTAGTTGCCGTCGGGTTAAGTTTCTTCGCGCGGACAAAGCAGTTTCCGGCGTTCATCAGACCCTCAAATGTTAGAGTTCCCAAGCGCAATAACTACTGGATACGTATTTACGCAGGACAAATTGTTAGAGTATTACGAGTGCACGCTGTAATCAACTTGTTCGCGTCGGCCACTGTTACTTCGTTATTCGTGCAAGGTGGTTTATTTAACGTTTATTGTATAACCTATATTCTTTATAGTATTAAGTAACATATATTCTGTACTCCAGTAACTAGTGGAAATTATTTCGTTGCAGTGGCCTCGTAATTTGAGGGATTTAATAAAGAGAAAATCAAACTTTTAAGTTCGGAAGTTATTTGCATAAAGTATTGATTTTCCAATATTTTTATGTGCTTGTTTGGAAACTGTAAAACGAATGAAGGAGTGATAGATTAATTTGTTAACATTCAAGATTACCGTAATAAATGAATAAATGATTCAACGTTTTCCATTCGCGCGTTGCAAATTACACGTAACAATTTAATATCTGTCTTCGTTGGGAAAACCGACGAGAACTCGGAACAATTTATCTATATTGAAAATCGCATTGGAAACAGTGCGGGCGAATTGCACTGAAATACGTCTGCTCAAACAAATCTGACAACCCTTCTGTTTGCCAAAACGTGTGGAATAATCCGATAAAATCGGTCGTTGTTAAAGGACAACCGTTACATATTTTATTCCCGTTCTTTTGGTGTGGAATGGATACATGACGAACTGCACTAAATACCAAAGATCAATTTTAAGGTAACAAACATTATCGAAATAATGGCAATATTATTTGTAGCAATCAAATTTTATCTCTACTGCCCCTCTTTTTAGAACTTCATTTTTAAAGTAGATACTATTTGTGTTCATTTACTTTACAGACAAATGATTGCTGACATGGAATTTGAATATATAGGAACTGCTATCGCGAAATATTGAATAACCTATGTTATTAAAGTAGAAATACTTAAATCAACACTACAAATTATTTGAGGTTATTTACATTCTTCTCGTTATCCTAATATTTAATTCCCCGAACAAAACGAAAATTCTGACGTACACGAGTACGAAATATATTCTGAGCCACGTGTAGCACCATAAATCTTTAAAAATTGCATTCGCTTAACGACGAGTGCATCGGCGCGAAAGTGATAAGAAACAACAACGATAAGTGTGCACAAAACATTTTTGCCCGCCGTTAAATCTACCGTGATTAATGCGGACGAAGAATACTACAAATTACACAGAGGTACTATATTACCTTATGTCTTTTTGTTATTTTTTCCAGTTCCCCCCTCTCTCCCTCCCTCTCTCTCTCTCTCTCTCTCTCCTCTCCCTATCTCTATCTTTATCCCCGTTTTTTTATACGTTGACCCAGAAACTTTGAAGCTCGAAAAAGTGCACGAAATCCTGACAAATTAAAGCCGAGGTAGTCATTAAGTAATAGCTTTCCAGGTTTTCTTGCGCTGGTTAGAAACATTTTTGGGGGAAATTCTATTTAAAACTGCAGATAGCTCATCCTTCGAATTCATTATGGTATTAACGAAATTACTCCAAGAAATGTGGGGAGCAGAAAAATTCCGCGGATGTTTCAATGTCGGGAAAGTGCATAATTCCATTCGACTGAAATTAATTCCTGTAATGCATAAACCGCTTTGTCACAAACATTAAAGAACACAGACTTCCTCTAATGTGAATCAAATAATTCTTAATAATTCCATTTAACGGTTGACCATGTTTTCATTTGAATAATTCACAAATAATAAGATTCGTCTTTATCCGCAGCAAAGAACTTGTTTTTCAGCTAATTTCTCCATTAACGAACGTGGTACAAAAATTAGTGCAAGCTTCGAAACACCTTCTAAAACACCGACGCGACAGTCATAATCATTATCGATTCGGAATGCCAACAACCGAGGAAACGGATGTAGATTGTTTTCGGCGCGGGCGTTCCCGGATTCTCAATCAGCCGGGGCTGATCCCCACGAGTACACGGCGCGCAGGAATCCATTGCGTGGCCCGAAATCCCAGCTGAAATTGCATAAATATAGTTTCGCGCCAATGTTTTTTCATCGACGGGCGTCAGTGGCGGCGAGAACACCGATTATTCCTTCTCTGTTTATCCACGCTTCATAGTCCCGTGATTTTTCCGCAACGGCGCTTTGTCACGGCACATCCGGCCGCTTCCGGCGCACCCGGGTCCGGAAGCAAGATGGCCGCCGCTGCCACGTCGGTGCGGCTACGATGAAATATTAGCGGAAAAGCCGGAACACTGCGCGCGCGAGAGGGAAGGAGACAGAGATAGAGCGGGAGCAAAAGGCAAAGAGAGAAAAAGTTGGATAGAGGGAGGAAACGAGAGAAAGTGTGTCCGCCAGAGAGAAAATACGCGCATGTGTGACTGTGCGTGTGTGAAAGAGAAAGCCGGAGACAGAGGGCCCCCGGGAAATTTCGGAAAATCCTTTAGCCGCGAGCGTAGCAGCGCTAGTCGCGAGCCAACGCCTTATATTCTTACTTTTGCCCCGTTTTCTACCGGAAACGGCCGCCTTCGGTCATAGCCGTCTGTATATTCGGCCCCGGCGACCCGCTGTGTCTCCGCGAATGGAGAATGCACAACCACTATGGAAAACTGTGAAAACTGTATAAAGAGGGACGTTAGAGAATACGGAACCGGAGGTAGCGCGAAAGGAACGAACGGTCCGCGGTAGAAAGTTGTTCCCTTGACAGATGAAGGACCTGTTGAGGGAAGAGGAGTTGCTTCCGGGTGAAATACCCTCGCTTTAAGATTACTTGTTCCGCGTATTCTTCCGGCGAGCTTTTCGGATATAAATTAGGAAGTGGACTTTCTTAATCGGTACGAGAATCCCTCCGTCGCTCTAAATTTCGAACCGCTTCTTCCAGTGTTTTGAACGCTGCTGGGATTTATAAAAAAATCTCGAGTCTCCGGAGAGTTGTTCGTTCGGGCGGAGATATCCGAATGAAAGGAACTGTGACATTAATCCTTTTAATCTGGACAAAGTCGATAGGATGAAAACGTCCGTCGCCAAGACAGTTCCAGGTCACCCAACTGAAGGCCGCTGGACCTCGGTTTATATTCGACCAAGGTTCGAAAGGTCGTGACGTTACCGCATAGTCAGGAAGCACTCAAATTTCCTTCAGTAAATAATATTCCTCGCGGAAACTGTATTCACGTGAATTCGAACGACTCCGAGTCTCGTTGTAATTCATGTTCCAAAAACAATTGTGTGCGCTCGACATCGCGATCATGTCGGAATGGAATTTCAATTATTTAAAGAGCCCTCGATCGTGTACCGTCACGATCCGTTCGGTCGAAGGAAATCGGGCTTGGTGGTTACGTTTGGCGAAACAAGTCGTCGCGCAGGAGATAATGGTGATTCATGGATCGAAGGAAAGCGCGGCAGCTCGGCGAATAAGCGCCGTGGAAATCGGCGTCGGTAGTCCGACATTTATTTAGCTTCGACCTTTTCGCTGATAAATAATTCGAGGCTGGGTACTTCTTCCTCTTCCCCGACCCGTAACCCACCGGCCGACCTCCCATCCATGCTATCACTCACGGATCCTCTCTCTTTCCGCCCTCTTTTCGCTTGTTTCTCTCTTTGTCGTTCTGCCTCCCACCGCCGCCCCTTTCGCCTTCCTTCCTCTTCAACGAATCGAGCGGGCTCACGCGAGCGCTTCTCTTATCAAACGGGTGTCCATTATTCACGCGTTTGCGAAACTCCCTCTGCCTTTACAATGGCTGCCTAACCCGGTGCCTCGTGTTTGCGATCGATCGATCAACCCTAGCCGCACCAGCCATCCTATATCTATTGTTTTCCAAAGAATAACTAGGCTGCCGTACGCGTTCGATCGTGACTCGCCTGAATTTCTTTTGTCCGTTCTGAATCCTAGCCCAGGCGCTAGCGCGCTCTCTCTCTCTCTCTCTCTCTCTCTCTCTCTCTCTCTCTCTCTCTCTCTCTCTCTCTCTCTCTCTCTCTCTCTCTCTCTCTCTCTCTCTCTCTCTCTCTCTCTCTCTCTCTCTCTCTCTCTCTCTCTCTCTCTCTCTCTCTCTCTCTCTCTCTCTCTCTCTCTCTCTCTCTCTCTCTCTCTCTCTCTCTCTCTCTCTCTCTCTCTCTCTCTCTCTCTCTCTCTCTCTCACTCTCTCTCTCACTCTCTCTCTCTCTCTCACTCTCTCTTGCCCGCTTTTGTCCCGGCATTAACGAGACCTTATTAAGCAGCCACCGAACGGTACGAACGATCGTAAATGGCCGCGCTAGTTCGTTAGCCGGCCCTTTAATTTACAATCGGTTGTTATTATTTAATGCCCGCGCCGTCGTTCGCTATCCGCGTCGAGCACCCGGTTAATCCACGCCCTGCTATCGCTTTTCAACGTCGCGGAACAAAAACTTTCCGCAAACGATGAAATTCAGGAATGAAAATTTTGCATTTATGATGTTGTTGTGAGTTGTTCTTGTAAACAGAATCGTGTAGCGTCTAGAAAAGTAAATCACATCTGTTTTCACAATTGCTTTCTCCTTCTATTCTATTAAAGATTCTATCGACGAAGCACACGGGAACTCTGTTTACAATCTAATCAGACAATCGTTTTCGAACGAAGTATCGCGTTAGTCAGAATTGAAAATTCAATCGATCGGCAGTGCAAACATTTGCATCCTGCGAGATCTTCCTGTGTTCAGACATCGAAGATGAACCGTATCCACTTGTTCCGTTTTGTCGATCGCGGCTGTAACGAATAGGGTCTAAAAGAGTGGGACGGACAGGGCTCGATGGAAAACCGCAAACATGTCCGTATACATATCTCCGCGGGAATCCTGCCACCGACATTGGACCAAGGATGAAAAGTAAGCATCGACTCGGCTCGCCATCCGCCGACCCAGCTGCTGATTCAATATTCGTTTTTCTGCAGTATAACTTTCCATTTGCATGGCCTCTGCTCCCTCCCGCCGTTCCGTCCCTCGATTTCCTTCGCTTGATTCCTCCTATTCACCTCTCTTTCTCTCCCTCTCTCTTTCTCTCTCTCTCTTTCTTTCCCATTCCCTTGAAACTTCTTTCGGCGTGGACCAGCTTTCTAAGTCAGGGGCTTCGACCCGGTATATGTCCACATGTGTTGCGTAATATTGAAATATTTTGATACCCGCGGAAGAGACGCCTCAGTCGGCAAGCCCTCTCCGTCTCGGATATTGCGGACCACTACGTTTCGGGTACACGGATTACCGAAAAGCGCAACCCGACCGTCGAGTGCGGTTAACACGCTGACCCAATGGTCTTCTGTTTCTTCGCTATTACACTCGGAAACGTAATCTGGAGTCGCATTGAAACGATTCTAGCTTCGCACTGAGACTTCTTCGTATATCTTGAATAGTTTCTTTGAATGAAAATAGAATGAAGAATGCGATGGACGAGATATATTCTTCAAAATTCTTGACCTCCAACATAATAGCAGTAATTATTTTTACTATTAGAACACTTTTTTAATAGTCGTTTATATTGGCGATAAGCTACATTTTTCAAACTACTATATTTAGACAATGAAGTAAAACTTTAGGAAGATATACTTCTTTAAATATTAAATGATTTGTTAATAATAAATTCTTTTTTACTTAAAATGTTAGTCATCATTCCATTAGTTTGACGTTAGTACCGTTAGTACCCCGCATAACCTCATTTCGCGATCGTATGTTCGATCGACGTCGCCTCGACGAAAACATTGTCCTGAATCGCTTCCGTTGCCGCGACGATCGAGAATTTTCAATAGGAGTCGAGTCTCCCACGGAGGTTGATAGTCATCGATATAACAGACGCGCGCGAAGATTCCTTCCTGCCGCATCCTGAGGAAATGTTTTCAAAGAAAACTGCAAGTGGAATGGGAACTAACACGATTAGCCGTTCCCCGGTTCGGTCCGTGTATTTTCAAGGAATTCGCGTTAACAACCGGCCGAGCCTATTTGTACTTACCGTACGACCCCCCAGCGCGTCTGAATACGCTCTTTTTCGCGGGCTCGCCGGTCCCGCAAAAATTAATGTTGACGGAGGAGTGGTTTTTCTAACGCTCATTAACGGAATAAGCGGCGCGCGGTCGTCAGCCTGACAAATCTTCCGCCCTCTTCTGCCGTTCCGTCGCCGGCACTCGCGCGACCACCCTCCCTGCGATTACGAAGCTTCTGTTCCTGATGTTAGCGGTCTTCGTCATTTTTCTCGCGGCGGAGCCGCGAATTTACGACGCTCGTTCGCCGAACACTCAATTCCCCCTCCTTTTTTTTCATCCCCCCTTCACTCGGCTGAAATACGTCCGGAATTTCGACGCGGGCTAACGTAGACGCGAGTATCGCGATAAATATCGGCGCTTGCTTGATTTACCATCTCGTCGAGTCAGCGGTATGCGCGGCCGAATGATCCACGCGCAGAAAATTACGAGGCATCGAAGAGAAACGAGTAGTGCGTACGCAGGTAGCTTGGGGACACTATACGAGCATCGCCGGGAACGCATAAAGGAAGAGTTTCGAATTGGCCGGAATACTTTTCCACGGAGAACACTGGACGGCCACGGTCGGGATCGGACCAGAACACCATGAGGGTCGACCCGCGAACAAGACCAATTTGCGATTTTGCAATTCCAATTGCCGCGGTAGCTAACCCCTTGGCCAAATATGCAGATTTGGAGGACGCGACGTCCTTCTTCGCTCCTTTCCCCGTGACATCGCCACGTCTACCCCCTCCCCTCTGACCCGAACACGACAAACAGGGATAAATTTCTGTCGTGCCCGGGTGCCTTGTTCCTAAACGCACGAACCGAGGACGCGCGTTTTCCCGTACGGAACGTCACGGCTCGGTGCGGCTGGGACGAAGAAACGCGAACGTAATCCGCAAACCGAAGCGAATGCCTCGATGCGGCTACACCGTTGTTTGCCGAATGGCTCGGGTCGCCCCGAAAGCACCATCGCAATTTGTACCGTCGAACAAAGGTAATTACCGTATGCGTTGTTAGTGGCGGACCGTACAGCGGCTGCCGGAAGTGCAGGTACCGACCTGGCTAACCAACATAGGCTGTAACTCTGCGATTCTCTTTTTGTGTCTACGCGACGCTCTCTCAGGTTCCGCAATGACCGACAATAGTATTCGGCATTAGTATTCGATATCGGTTGAAACACTTTAGTTTCTTTAGCGAAATAGAAATGTTGTTGGCCTTTTTCCACTTCAACAATTGTTCATGGAATAATTAAAATAAATTGATGGTGATAAAATGATTAAAGCCGTCATTCGAGATACTTCAAGTATTTTCCGATTTTAACTTTTTTAATAATGAAGAATATTACTACAATACGAGCAGATAAGCGCTAAAAATACTGACACAATTTTCTAATTACTCTCATAATCTTGATCCTTTCTCTTTGCTATACATATTGTATATATCTCAAGCAAATATTTGAATTCAATAGATGAAACACTTCTTTGAATCTAAAAATATTATGAATTTGGATGAATTCTACCAATTATCTCTCTCACTTCAACTATCATGAACAATCGATCACATTTTCGAATTGGTCAGTCGTTCAATTCACATTTCTCTCGAATTCGCGGTCCAAAATGTTTGCCTTGGTGCCCAACCGACGAGACGTTTCTAACAATGGGATAGGCCTGACTCGTGGACCGTACCGACCCGTCACGGGCCATTATTATTGCAACGTCGCCGTTCCTGATGTTTGTAAATATGCTAACCAGTACGCGAAACCTGGCTATCCGCATGAACCCTCGTAATCGATATGATGGTGGACGCGTTGCCGATCGGGTTGCGCGTTCGCGGCGAAACCGCGATTGTACCAGAACAAAACTGCGCTCGAATCGCGTCGGAATGCGCTCGTTCTGCAAAATTACTGTAAATTCGGTAAGTGAACTGAGCGACGGATTCAATACCGGCCGCACCGCCATTTCGGTGATATTGAAACGTTAACGCGGGTAGAATAGTTTCCGATGAGTTTTTATCGCGGATGTGGGCATCCAACGGTGAATCGACACGGAATGGTTTGATTGAACGGTAGATTGTCGAGAATTTTCATTGCATCGGAAAATATTCAACTAAATGTTTAATGTTAAATACATGACATTGTGGTGTATGTTTTCACGAACGTTTAATATTGTTCTCTGTAATAAAGTGACTATGATATACTTTTCTAAAGAAACATTAAAATTATCATTCAAACTGCATACTATAACTTATATTCCTATCTTTCAAGAAAATATAATATTGCACTGCGTTTGACAAATCATAACAATCTTCTAATCTATAACTTCTTTCGTTCGCGTTACAGTGGTCTACGCATTTTAATTAGATTCGTCTGCGTACGCAATTATTATTCTTAGTATTACAAAAATTAATGGATCTTTCGAGAAACACGGGCGCAACACAATGCATACCGTACAACTTCCACGCGTAACTTTATCCGGCAACAAACGCGGTCAACGATAACGCTTTGTAGCTGAAGCTTCCCGCGCGAGTTCTCGCTTCTATATTTTTCCGCAGTTGGAAACCGCGTACACTAACACTCGCGTTTCTACCGAAAACGCAGCAAACCAGAAAGCCGCAAACGCGTTTCAAGACGACTTCCCTCTCCGTTTCTCTCCTCGTTTCTCTCCGGGGGAATGATAAAAGTCGGCGTAACGCGTGTTCCAGTTACCATTTCTAGCGATTAAGGTCTCGCGGCGGTGAATACGAGCGGATATTACAGGTCGCGGGCCGAATTAAAAGGCAGGCGTACACGCAGGAAGAAGCGAAAGAACACTCGCGGCGCGCGACGCCGGGATTCAGTTAGGATGGTTATAAATTACGAAAGCCTGCGGACCAAAGTCCCTGGGGCAAGGGCGGGAAAACTTTTCTGCTGGCGTACGCGTAACTCGGAACTCGTACACCCGGAAAACGGGGAAGAGCTCCCTCGTACATTACGGCGCCTCCTTCTGCCTCCGCGGCCGCCGCCGCCGACGTCGCTTCCCTTTCCCCGCTTCGCTTTTTCTCTGATTAAGGTGATCCAAGGAGTGTACGTGACATGAACAGCGCCGCTGTTCCGCGTCGACCACTATTTCGAAAAGAAGTTCATTCGAAGTCGATGATAGTTCGATTGTTGAATCGAGTGTTTGAATTATTCTTAGTTTCTCTTTATGACCTAAGAAATTTTATTATATAGTTTAATTTACTAAGTTTTTAAGGAAAGTTTGTAAGGGAATGTAATATAAATGCATCGAGTTTGTGTGCAATTTGAGAGAGTATAAGGGAGTTTAATCTCAGATTTCGTTAGAACTACTGTATATCATTTTCGTGAATGATCTAGATGCACGTGAACAACTGAGAACAGTAGAATTTATCTCTGGAAACGGTAGATTAATAATAACCAACAGGACAATCGTTATACATCATTTTTGCTCGCATTATTATGAACGGCCTGAACTTCCCATCGTATACATTATAATATATCATGGGAGTAGCAGCTAGCGGTGTCCTGGCATTCCTCTCTTGCCAGTTTTTACGCCATAATCGCGCAGTTAAGGAGATAAATATGATGTCAGTGGCAGCAGCCAACGACGTGGTGCACGTGCTAAGAAAAAATATATTCTCCGGTCTGACTGAATAGCTGTTCGTGTAAGGATCATGAAAATTGATGGCCCGTTGAAAACTCCATTAAATGCGTAGAACGGTGTCCGTTCGTTGCATTGAAATGAACTATCTGAATAATTCATTAATTTCTTAATATGAATATACATGTCGAGTATAAAGTTCTTCCTCGATTTCGAATAACACAATATTTTCAACGGAAAATTATTCGCGATACCTTTCATGAATCTTTAACGTTTTCAGAAGTTCAATGGGTAGATTATGGAAACGTTAGAATATCAGGTCGTTTGCTAATTAGATCAGTTCCCACATCTTAAACTCTCATATCCTTCCTACTGGTTCCCCTTTTTTCGGCGACTGAAAGTCGCGGTTGGCCCGAGGAACGAAGAAGACTTTCGAAGCGGTAGCCGATACGCGACGAATAAACGCGATCTATAATCGTCCGAGGGAACGGCACAGGTATACCCCGGCTCGTCTACTTCTCCGACGTGCACTCTAATCGGGTTTAGTTTATCTCGCGAGGACACTCGCTATACAAGTAGTAGGTATCTACGTTTATCCCTCCTCCTGGCGCTTGTGCCCTTCGCCTCCTCCTGCGCGTCCCATCTTGGCTCATCATCTTCTGGTAGCAGTTGGTCGGGTGGCTGGAGCTCTCGTCGCTCTGCTCTCTAGGTAGCTAACTCATAACTACGTCACATCCTGCAGGTAATTGAAAACGTTATCTCGCACCCGGGGAGTCTCCATCCTTTCCTACCAGCGGACCGGCTACCTCCATCCCCCAGCTCCTCCAAGCCGCCATAGCTTAAGGCTGCTTCGCCTCCATTCCTCCCTACGCCCCGCCACCTTTCACCGGTCTAACACGGCCTGGTAATTAACACTCTAACTCGGGGGTGTCCTGATAGCTCCCGGAAAACTTGGAAAACTCGAAACACCGCGTGGCTGAAGTTCCGTTTGCCCTTTCGCCGAGTACACGTGGATGATGCTCACTGCTCGCCGGAATTAGGATCGAATCTCTTCTATTCTGTTATGTTGAGACTGGAAATACTGAGCAGTTGAAACGATTCCCTTGGAATCTCTTGTTAGAGTTGTAGGCACGTAAATATTTAAAGAATTAATCACTATCTGATCTTGATCTTTTTGTTTCAGTTTTGATTGTATGGAATATTTGTATAGGAATGCTCATTCGACAGTCGTCTTATTTATTCGAATGTTTTTAGGTCATTTTTTCAGTTCTTTTTAAGTCTATGTTTTTCAGACAGGTTTCAAAGTTGTTTCATATTATTAATAATGCATTAATTACATTCTCAACTCTAAGAATGTTCAATTGGAAGAACTTGATAGTGTGGTAGTCAACAGTTTATCTTACAGTTCCTTAATCTCTAGTTTTTTGAGTATAGAGTCAGTCATCTCTAAAATTATATTTGAGACGAATGGATTCAGGATTTCGCGGCGAGCGTTTATCGCATGTGATTTCAGGGTTCGCGGGAAAGGTAAGAGGCGATGGGAGAAGGAGACGTAAGAAAGCAACGCGACCGGCTGTTGCTTATGCTGTGCGCGAACTAGAATGAGAACCGGCTGGGACTTGCTTCCAGCCTCGGATAATGGAGTTCATTGTATGAGCCATATTGCTGTCTGTACGTACTAAAGTAATGTGGCCGAGAAACCAGCGGACCAACACGGATCGAGACAACTTTACTTATCTGTAGCGATATTCTTGACAACATGAGGATTATATTAAATTCCTGACAATTTATTTATCTCAAGTGTATACCACATAAGACTGCACAAAAGATTATTTGTTTAAAGAAGTTATTTTCTCTCATAATTCCAAACATTGCGCACAAAGGTTAGAATAATATGTAATAGTAATTAGTAAATTGACAGCATTGGACAATAATAACAAAATAAAATCATGATATCCCTACATTTACGAAACCGATAATATCTACCCACAACTACTTTCTTCTATTCCATTAGGACAAAAGGAATGTAAATAGATATACATCCATTCGAAGCATTAAGAATGAATGCACTAATTCCTGATCGTTTGACCGCCATTTACCGAATCCAAGCGCGATCGCACGCTTCATGATAAATAGTTTTACGCTGCTCGAACGACGTTCGGAATATTCAAGTGGAATACGTTTCCAGTATTCGAGAGCAGGCGGGACACTTTAAGTTCAAGACGATAACGCGTGTACGTGCTTCTGGCATAGAAGAATGCCCGATATCGGATTCGGTGGTCCGCCGCAGCCAATTATCATAAAATATATATAAAATAAGTTCCACGAGAGGCGTTCCGCCAGTACCTTATGCTCGCGGAAGCATCGCTCGCACTCTTCATTGTTGAAACCGAGTAGAAAGGAGAGAAGGATGACACGTGGGAGGGGGATCGATTTTCGTCCCGTCTACTTCTGTCCCAGACAGTGATAAATGGAGGACACCTTTCAGCAAACTCTCGAACCATAGTATCCTTCTCCTTTCTTACGTGCCAACGATGTGGTTCCATTAATTACCAAAGAATTAGGAATCGTTCCCGGAAACCATCAATGAACTAATCGTACGATAGGAAACTAGAAATCTTAACCCGATTGTTAACTATTATAAGAAGAAATAAATTTCTATTTAATTCTAGTTTTTATATATTACAACACTATGATACTTATATCTCTGTTAATACCACAATAGTACAACATTCTGTTCAAGTAAAATGTAAATCTTAACATGAACATACAGCGACCTTCGAAGCTGTTTAGCAGCGTCGCGCAGAGAATTCCGTTTAATCACATCATGAAGTACCGTGGACACGTTTCCCATCTAGACAATAGCGGTCAGCATTCGCCGGCATTATACGCGTGTCCCGTTTCGGTCTACACGAAACCGATCCTAATGTTCGCCGTCGTATAAGGGACAAGACGATAATTCACGTCACAGCTTCTTAGCTCCTTGATGTCTCAGCGGTTTCACCACTTGGATATGAATACCCGGTTTCTGCGGGATAAGGGGTAGTGGCCGGGCTGACGAAAACAGGAGGGTGAAAGAGAGACAGAAGTGACAGACCGGAAGCCTACGGGGGTCCACCGTAGACACCATTCATCAAAAGTGTCCACCCCGGATCTCATCTTCCCTTTTCCTCCGCTCTCAATCCGTCTAGCGGTAGTCACTTTTCCCGGTGTCCTCGAGGCCGCGCGTCACCTCCTTCGGCGTCACCTTTGCCTGCCGCCTCTCCGAAATGCCATTCCCATTGATTAATCGAAGCGAGGCATGTCGGGACTCGACAACACCCTCCATTTCCTCCCTTAACCACCGCCACTAATACAACCAGCCTCGGTGGTCCAACGACGGCGGACTACTTGCTACCACCTATCACCGCTGCTTGTCACACCATCGATGTCAATAGAGGTGCGGGGGAGGCCGCGATTCCCCGGTGTAGCTCGCTCAGATATATTGACTCACTCCCCACCAGGACTGCTCGGCCCTTCGCGGTTCCATGACCGCCATTGTTGATTCCACTTACCGAGACAAGCAACTGGTTCCGGTAACCTCCTTAAACGACACGGACAGAATCGTTTACCGATCAATGTAAATATTTGCTTATTTGCTTATATTTGTTTATTTAATTCCTTTTGCATTCGATAGTGATCAGAATTTAAATATTGTATTTTGAGTCCAAAGAAGGTATGCTTGTGGTTATCTTTAAAAGAATTCACTCAGAATATTAGTGGATTTGAATTTGAGTTTTATATAATTTTTCTTTCTTGTTTCACTTTAATGTTCATTAGAGTCTTGAAATATTGCGTCTAATATTATGACCAAACATATACGACTTCTTAACAAATCATGTAACAGGTTACATGTTTCCAACGTTATTTAATCGCAAAAATTGGACAAATCTAGTTGTTCAAAGACCATCATCAGCTTCGCGTTCAGTCTGAATTTCCTAGGTCTACCATATTAGTCTCCCCGATCCTTCGAAATTTTTCAGTCTCATTAACCGCTGACGATCAGACGAGAAGCAGAGCCAGGTCGTGTAACCGGAGGAGCCGGGGACGCCTCATTTGCCGCGGCAGCGAAGTAAATTTCCCGCATTCACGCGCGGCACTCGCGGATGGAAACGCGATCTGGGTTACTGTAATTTCTAAAGGGTGGCCCGGGCACACAGCCCCGCGGGCGTTCCGTGGACATGTTCAGATAGGCGCGCGCAACGAGAGCGAGGAAGAAAACGCCTTGGTGAAGAAAAATAAAATTTACTACTCGGCCTGGGTAACGGGCGGTTTACTAAGCCTTAATGTAAGCGCGTTATGTCGGCACTCGGCGCAGGCTGCTGCCAGCAACGCGTGCTAGATTTACTGTAAACCGCGGTTTATAGTCGATGCTGGAGCACAGCCCGGCTGAGAATGGAAGCGCGCGTTAATCACGGCCACGTTCCTAGGTGGCTATGAAACCCGGCTGCCAGCTACCGTAAATTTCATTCTGGCTCGTCGAAACCCTCCAACGACGATGCTACTTTTTTCCCCTTTTAATTTAGACAATCGATGACGTCAATACCTAAACTTAGCATCTAAACGAATTGCATATCGAGTACATTCGAACGGCTTGATCGAATTTCATGATTGTGTTTATTAGACTGATAGTATTAATGTTATGACCGTTTACAAGAGATATGAACGAGTAGAGTTATTCATTTCCTTGACGAAATGCCAGGCGTTGTAGCACTAACCACTTGCTATAGTTTGACGAGTCTGACTCGTGATGAGAATTTCGGGCCAAACGTAAATATTGCGAGTCAGGCTCATAGTCGTAATATCATGTCAAACATTAAATATCACGAGTCTGACTCGTATTCAAAAGTTTGAACCAACCATGAATGTCACGAGTCAACCTCGTGGTCTTAATCTCGGGTCGCGAGTAGCCGCAAGATATCATTTGTTTCAAATTCTGACAACACGTTTCTGCCGCTTCAGCTCCTTTCGCGAATATTTGTAGGCACTGCTTGGGCTCGAATTCTTCTAAGTTAAAAGGCACTACAAGTGGTTAAATAACAACGAACATAAAATGATTTTCTTCGTGCAAGGTACGTGACTGTATTCGCCATAAATGCGGGACGCTAGTAACGGACGTGCTAATCGCTTTGCACCGTTACCAGCTGTCGCTTAGAGAATACGCGGAATCGAGGAAAATTTGTTAGAGCTACCATAACTTCCCTAATCCCAACTAGAAATCCCAATACCGCTTTCATTTCCAAGAATCCCGCTCTCAGTTCCCAGCGACGTTAAGCCCTCCACTGTTCTGCAAACACTTTGCTTGTTGACGCGCCTCCGACAAAGGAGTGAAATTCATTTTAATTTCGCAAGATCTTCACCGGCGATACGCTCATTTAAGATCTGTGCTTTGTAACAGCAGACGTATAGACATAATTAGGCAATCAGCAAGCACGCGTGTTCAAACACCGACAGACGAGTCAACGAGGACGTATAATACGGATTTCTCAATTAGCTCAAAGAATAAGTATTACTCTAACGATTCAACAAAACCGCGAGTTTTATTGTAAACCAGGAAAAGAAACACACATTTCCACTTTAATACCAGGGTAAGAGAAATGGCTCTCATCTTTTAAAAAAGCTATTACATTGTAAATATCGTTAATGCCTAAAGAAATAAGTACATCTATAAACTTAAATACATATAAAAAGAATAGTTAAATAAGCCTCTGTGCAAGATTCAATACATCACTAAAAGCAACTGAAAATATGGATATTAAACAATCTAAACAAATCCAGGCCGTCTCAGTCGAAATCACCCTAGTCCACGTTAACCAAAAACACGCGTCTCCGTAATCACTGTTCGCGCTCGAACTACCAATTCCTAAAACCCGCCGGTTCCGCGTCAATCCTCCGAAGCATCAAAGTGCGAAACACACGTTGGGAACGTTCTTCGATTCCAATTTCTTCGCAAGAGTTTTCCCTGATGGCCGGGAAAAAAGGAGGAACAAAAAAAAATAACGATTCGAGAGGCGTCGCGCGGAGGACCGCTTCGTATGCATGACATTTTTGGAAAAATTCAAGCGGTCTACGTGAACCGAATTGATCGGGGAGCGGACGGTGGACGTGGTAACCGGCCTTCGCCGGCGTTGTCATCGCCTCGGTGAAAAATAAAACGCGGAAAGAATCCAAACAACGGACCGGAGGGCGATGGGGCGGCCTGCAGGGAAGTTGAGGGTTGGGCGAGGGTCGACGTTTGCCGCAAACACTGCGACACACCCGGGCCGCAATCTCGACGCCCGAACGGAAAAGGCTTCCTTCCGGCGCGGAGAAGTTAGGCTGCCTGCGGCGGCTCCACGGGAGGCCTTGAAATGAAACTGTCCCCGGCGGCGGCGGATTCCTTCGCGCCATGCTGAAATTCCATGCATCCGGTAAATACGCTGAAGGCGTCACGACGGAATTCAATCATTATGCAGCCCGGCCTTCCGCACTTGCGGTCCGTGCACGCCGCTTTACTTGCCGCCTCGCGCGCCACCTCGCATTGTTGGTCAGCTCGTAATACAAGTTCCTTCGGCGCTGATCCTCCAGGATATTCCTGTCGTCGTTCCGACGACGAATGCGCTGCGCGACCTTCTCCCCGCGCTCACACCGGCTTGGCATTCAACTCGACGCCGAGATCCGCTTGTGTCCCCCGTGCGGCAATACAAACGAGAACGCCCACTACTTTCTCGCTAGTCTTCGCGCGTGTGTAAGCTGAAATTCAACTTGAAGAACCACCGGAGGAAACTATGCTCACAGTAATGTTACATCTTGTAGTTCGGCGCACTTCATGGTGCATACTTCCTTTTTGGATGGAAACTGTGACGACGATTCGTAAGTGCGAGGGAGAAATGGATAACCTTCGTTCGAATAGGAATTGGAAAGATAAAGTGACATTGTTTTCTTACGAGATGTAGTTTAAAATTGGAAGCTTCCAGTGAAACGTTCGCATAACTGACACTCGACGCGACTTAAAATTTCAAAGGGTGAAAATAGTTAGGAACCTACACCTTTGGTAACTTTCCAAACTTTCGAAAATGCTTTTAGTCACAAACTGCGTGCACATAAATGATTCAGACCGGGATTCAATTTTTGAAAATCTCTCGATCGAAATGTGCCCTTAACTTATTTTGCTTCGAGGAACAGTGTTTACATAATTCTGGCACAGGTTGAAGCATAATTCCATGTAGAAGTGTGGATACGAGCAGGGTAATTTACGAAGGGCCATTCCGTTATCGATTATTTTCCAAGCCGAAGCGTTAAATTATGTTTAAGCTGGTACGGGCCATCCCAGGAAGTTCCGGGTACCCAGCCGTTAAGCATTTCAACGACTTCCCACTTGAAAACTGAAATTTTATTCGCGTCGCGCCCTGCCGAAATATCGAAGGGGGTCAACGACGCCGGCTTGGCATTATCATTGATCTTCGAGATAGACCGTTTAAGTAATCCAAATGACAGAACCACGTTCTTCGATTGTCGTTCTACGAGGTAGCGATCCCCTTGCGATTCTGCTCCTCCCGTGTCCGTATTATTCAGTCAGCGTCGAGTTTCGGCTTCTCCGTCCTGCATATAGCAGGCTTAGACGTCACTTTGCGGAATTAGATGGGACCAAGTGGCCGTAACACGGCCGTCGTTTCAACAGTCGGATTTTCGAATGGTTCGCTGCCTCCGGGAACTTCTCCCGATCCCCTTAGAACTCGCGTCCACCCAGTTTCTCCCTTTTATCGTATCAGCTACTTTCTTACAGCTTAGAGACGTCATCTTTTCTCAATGTGCTCTTTCCCTCGGCCGCTTCTCCGTAACTTCCCGATGAAAGATCTTCGGAGTACAGTCCGCGGGAAGCGCGTTATCTTCTTTTCGATACCGATCAGCTTCCCTAGATTCTCGTCAGCCAACATAATCGGTCATCCCGACGACATCTAATTTTTCTTATCGATAATATCGTTAATTGCGCGCGTCACATGCAACCGATGCACGGTTTAATTGTTTCCTCGGTCGTCCATTCTTTTTCACGCGGTCCGTGATTTCGCTTCCAACCGACACGAGAATCGCGTGATTGGGCGCGCGTGCCTCCCTCTGGCGCCCTTAAAAATCAGGATGAGCATTGTGATCCGGCGCGGTAGCTAAAAATGCTGTGACACGTGTAACCACGGACTTCCACCCTCGGAATTATATTTTCGTTCCGAGGTGCAGATTTCTTCGCCGCCGCTTGAACGAGCGGAACACGTGCTGCCGACAGCTGCGTTACGTCGTTATACATTACGCGAAACTTCAATTTTCAATTTTAACCATGTTGAAACTAGTGTACTTGAAGAGTGATTTTAAACCTCTTCGCAATTGTTAGTTGAGTGTTCGGTATTAGAATATAATTGCTGTTCCAAATGTATGCAGTAACATTTGCATTTCAAAGATACAATAAAAATCGATTGACGTTTTCCTTTATCTTAAAATTCAAGCACACTAGGATCTGAACCAAAAATATTTTCAATCCTCCCTTAGCCACGATTTAATCCATTAAAATTCTTGCTGTCCGAAATTGGCAGGCCCAGCTCGCTAACCCAATACCACCCTTTCAATTGATCGTCTTTTAAATCGCAGCGGAATCCGCGGATTTCGCAGACGATTCCGCGGAACTCTATTGCTCTCCGCTATATCCTCGCGGCCGAGATCCACTCGCTCTAAGCGCGACACTACAATTATACGGATCTTCTGGTCTTCCGCGTGGATAGCCCTCTAGATGGTTCTTCTTGGTTGACCCGGGGAACAAGAGCAACAGCGGACAACAAAGTCAACGACGGCCGCGCACTCCGAGGGACGGCTTGTTAACCGTCGAGGCCCGCGGGATTCGCGTATTTCCGGACGTCTTATTTAATTAGACACCTTTCGACGGCATTGTTAAGGCATCGTCGAGGCGGCTCGCCCGGTACTCGTCCACGCCGCGGCGTCTCCCCGAACGCGGCCTGTACGTGTTCAAGTTGGCCCGTGGCCAATGAGCGGCTCCGGATTACGGTTTTCTTTTTAAGACTTCAACTATCTACTGGCTGCCCGCCTCTAAGCCCGTTTCCTTTCATCTATTCAACGTCGATGATCAGCCTGGCGCTCCTCCGGCGCGCTGCGACTTGAGTCCTGCCGTTCTCCGTTTCAATCGTGCATCGATGACCAGAGAGACCGTCCGCTCCGGTTTCTCTGAAGCCATTCCGTTCCGAGGCGGAACGTAGTTTCAAGCTCGAGGAGACTCTTGACCCGACGAAGACCTGATTCGAATCCCATAATCCCGGTCTTCCGCGAAATCCCGGCTTCCGAACTCCCTGCGCCGCGCATCCCCAACACACGTACACGCGGCCCGTCCAATTGATGCTCAAGCACTTTCTCGAGTGGAGAACGCCGAAGTCAATTTTGGAGTCGTCTAATGAAGAGTTCCAGCAACGAGCACTCGTTACTTGTTCCTGTTTATCCCGTTCGCGGCCGGAACTTCCGGTTCCTACCACACAGAACTGCGGAGGAGATGGAAACGAGATTTCTGACTGGCTCGGGAGAAAAGTTGCCTCGGCCGGCCCGCGTCTGGGTTAGGTCTGGCCTGGCTGGTAAAAGTCTGACGCGGAATCTGCTCGGGACACGCGGTGGATTTCCTCGCGGATCGCGCATCCTTCACTCGATTACTGTCGTTGGAACGTAATTAGAGTGTACTATTATTTATGGTTAATACTGTAGGGTAGAGGTGTATCGGATTAGTTCAGATTTAACAACAGAGAAACAGAAAAACTAATAGTTAGAACTTAGAATTAACATATGTTTTCATTTTCTCATTAATAGACATTCAGCTTCGATATCAGCAAAAAAATGCTTGAAAAACTGAAAAATCTTCATTTTGTAAGCAAAAAACTGGAAAGTGAGAAATATTCGATTCACTTCAAATTCCGGGGTAATTGGATTGAGAGTAGAGAATATGTGTGAAGTGATACGGACGGTCAAGCATGCTGATTTCCTATACAACGTAACAAATATGGCCAATATTCTTATTTTTATCCTATCGTGATCCTATTCGCCTTGGTCTACCCTAGTATCATATTACTAACTGTTCGTCGCTTTGTTATCAATGAAGCTGTACTATAAGACAAAAATGTAATTTTCAAATTGCAAGGAGCAAAATTCCACGAACCTTTCTAAAGTCTTCCTGAAATCAAGTCGATTCAGAGGATTCAAAGACGTCAGACTAGGAGTAGGAAATGTGGAATTTCATCGAATCAACGGAGTAAATCGCGCGATGAACAATTTGATGGACGACGGTAACGCACGCGGTACGATGGACGACCTTTAAAAAGGAACGGAGCCCGCAGCGTGCGCGCGTATCAGCCATGGAAATGCGGGTTACGCCGTAGAAACGCGGGCAACTTTATACGCTCGCGCATTCATCGCGAGTATTGTGGTGGATCATCCGTTAAGAATGCTTCGCGAAGTACTTTGTGCCGCGTCTTGTTTCGCGGATTGTAATCTCTGGAAATTCCCTGTGCCGCGATGCGAATTACTCGCTGAAATGCTTCTAACCGACTTGAAATTCGCCTATCTGTTTTAATACGCGGTTCCTTACGCCCGCCAGCGTATCTCGTTCAGTTGATGATAAATACCGCGCATTACGTGCCTCTATTCCGCGACTGTGCCAATAAACGTGGAAATCAGAAGTCATTTAGCGAGTATGAACACTCGCCTCGTCGTACAAGCACGGCTCCGAGATTAAATTCATGTTGGAAACTTTGCGTTAATGCGAAACACTTATTTTCGTGTGTTTGACGTATGGCTAGTAACATCTACGCAGAAGTGTTATCTTGCCTCTTTAAAATAGCACTATGTTCTAGGAAAATTCTTTCCTTAAGTTTCCCATTAAAATATTATAACAGGTTCCATGATGTTCAATATAGATATGTACCTCCAATCTACTTTATGGTGTTCGTGATACAAAACATTTTTAATTTATTCATATATCTTAGAGAACTCATATGCTTCTATTACACTCAAAACATGTATCAAAAATCTTTCAAAAATATTCTAACCCTTTTCACTTGAGTAGTGACTTTCTGTCATCGTTTCATTCGATATAGCAAAGATACAAAATCTTATATATAATTAAACTATATATAATACACCAATATGTAAACACTGAGCTAAAATAGTTTCTTAATTTATATATGTTTTTTCACATTTAGTTTCAAAGAATGCCGTTTATGTCTCATCGAAAAATGTCGAATACTCCTAGTGAAAAACTTCCGAGTACGAAGGGTTCCCGAGGTACTTAGTCAAACCGTCAAGAGGAAGAATCCACCTATTCCCACTCGTTGCTCGAGTAATCATTCTCCCAGCGAAGGTCCCACCTGTACGACTAAACATGGTATTAATTTCTGTTGACAATTCACGTATCTGCCTCCATCTACGCGCCAGCCGTGCATGCTTCGTCGAAAGGCACGGGCCGGGTCCCCGCCAGCTCGACCTTCCCCGCTATATCCCTTCCGCCTCATTTATTCCAGCTTTCTCCCAAGAGACTTGCCCACGGATAAACCCACGGAAGCCTTGCAGCGGAAGCATGCACGCGCATATCATTCATTAGGATCACACACTAAGCCGGGGGCCGGTAGGGACCGTTGGGAGCGCGCGCGGCTCGGCACTTGACGCGTCACAGTAACGAAGTAGTGACGCGCATGCCGTGGCACTTAATTAATTCTGATTAACCCGTAATCACGTAGTCGTTCCGCGGCGCTGCAGGCCCCCCGTCCAATTTGTGTCGTTGGCTATTAATTCCCCGGCCTCTGTCCAACCCGCCCTTCCGCCAAGTACCCCATCCGTGATATTTTGGGACACTTTGTGGCTCCGTGATACCCATCGAATGCCGTCCCACGTGTCCCTGCCCCGGTGGAAGGTCGCTTACTTAACGAAGCGACCTGCGAACGCGACCATCCACGTGATATCTGCCCCCATCTTTCGCCGGCTGGAATACCCCGGCCTGGATCTAGATTGTCGATCCTCGCACTCCCGGAGGGAACGTGTCTGACCGAAAAACAATAACCGGCTGTTTAATGAATTCGAAATGGCGCGAGTCAACCGTTCCGAATGAACTATTCGTGTGCTCTCAGTGTCGATTTCGAGATTCGAGTTCGAGGTTCCGACGGTTTCAATTGTATCATGCAGTTTTACGAAGGATTAATCGTTAACTTATTGATTATTAAGAATGATTTATTTTGGAATTTAACTAGGGTTTTCCTTTTGCGAGCAGTAGCGTGTCAGGGAAAATGTTTGTTTCGCATGGAACAGTGTTTTGACAAGTAATTAGACGGTGCCAGTTATTTCGTTCGATATCGATTGCTTAATCCGAGAAATTTGAACGCGAACGAGGGGCCTTTGAATTTAAGTTTGAAAAGAGATTCTCTGCGGTGTTGGAAGTTTCAGGATGCTTTGCTTGTTAAATTCACACAGGCTGAAAGTTTTATGGGACAGTGAAAAATAACGGTAATTCATTCCAGGCCGATAATTGACAATTTTCGATGGCAAAGAAGCGAAGTTCATTCATTATTAATCTATAACTTTCGCTTTATTGGTTTCCGAAGTAACGGAGAACTTTGAGAAATTAAAACGAGAGCTCCGGACTCCGTTTTTTCCGCTATAAACTTCATCTTAACGGCGAATTTCCCGAAAAAAGGGCGTACAAAAGGGCAACAAAAGAACGTACTATTCGTGAACTTTTCAGCTAAATTAGTTTTAACGAAGTTAGGTTTTATTATCGTCATTCTCGTTCTTTGTTTCCTTTAAATACACGAACCGGCGATTTTCACCCCGTGTCCGGCGTACGTCGCAATGATTTTCGCGGCAACGTTTAATTCTTTTCCTTTTTTCAAATAAAGCCACGCTTGCGATCACGAAGCATTTCGCCCGCGGAACGTTAAACCGCTTACCGAGCGTATAAAGTTTATGAAGCGAGATTTTGTACAACCGAATCGAATTTAATTCCCATAATGTGTTATCGACGCAAGAAGATAAATATTCCGGTCGGAATTATCGCGTTCAGTTTATGTTCGAGATAAAGAGAAGATACGTTTGGTATTAATCCGACTGCTTTGCGACGCGTGCAACCACCGTGAACAACGGAAACTTACGAGGGACGGAAGGGGTGTTTTTTTGCACGCGCGTAAATTTCGTTCGTCTTTTTTTTTTCTTCTTTCCTTGAACCGAACTCCGGAATTTATTCGCCGCTCGTTTCCAATGGTTTTACTTGAAATATTAACTGAAACGTCGGTCGAACGGCACCGTTCTGCCCGGTTTTTTGTAACGGACGCCCTCCGCGCCCCTCTCGACATTAGCGTCGTAGTAAAGGCTCTCGTATATTCATGCGCTTTTATTAAGCCTTTTTCGCCACGATAACTCGCGGGGCCTCTGGAGCGTTGTAATTAAATTTCAAGCAGTGTGCACTTCCCAAGAGGTCGATATCATTGCTACATAAACGTACACCGTGAACGAAAATACCCAATAACGGCATCTAGAAACAGTATAATTGCGCCCGGAGAATACACGCGGAGAGATTTAATCAAAATTTTTCTCCGATAACTTCGTAGCAACGTAATTAACGATTCGCGAGTGTTCGATGGAAAAAGAAATTTAATTTCGTTCTTTCGGAAAAGAAACTTGTTTGCTCGCGCGGGTACGAGATTCGATGGAAATATTTCAGAGCCCGATATTATATTTGTATATACCGTGACAGTTATTAAATGTTGTTGGAAATGTAACAGTGAAATATTTGTAAACGTATTATCTCATTAAATCTACTACTATCTACTCTATACAAAACTAGAACTTTTCTACAGATATGTTTCTTACCAGAAAAATGTAAAAGGTAATTTGATTTCTCCGGTATATAGAATTCATAATTAACTTGTTGATAATTTCCTTAATACATTGCGTATCGGTTAATTCTTAGAAAACTGGCCGATTTCTCAATGAGATCAACTTATAAGTTCGTGATATAACACTATATGAAAAATATTCAAATACCTTATTATTTCATAAGTATTAAACAAGTAATCAGTTCTAATCAAATTTAATATTTCTTTAAATGATGTGGTAGTTCGCAAAATTACAACGACAGATTTAAATGGAAACGAGATTTCTCGTTTCCGGTAGGCAATATGTTAATTTGACGTTAATTTTGATTCGTATCCAATTTAATTCATATCACTTTAAATATTAATCTATCGATTTATCGAGTAGTGAGCAACGGTTACAGATACCCAAAATATTTTTAATTTTGCGACGAGTGAGGCCGTAACTCAGACGTGAAAGTAAATGCCAGTTAATATCGAGAATTGTGCGGGGGAGCCTCGTCCTGGCCGGGGTGAATCAATCTTCGTCCGAAACACGGCCGCAATAATCGAGCCGCGAGTTTATTAAGTTTCAAAGTACGGAAAGCAGAGAATCAGTGCCGGTGGCACTTGGCTTGCGCTAACTACGCGCGTTCCTCGCGCCGGCTGCTGTATTTCACATTCCGCGTAACTTAAAATTGAATCGCCTTAAGCGGTCGAAATAGCTTATCGAAATAGCTTGCCGACTGTCTGCGGTAATTACCAGTATCGAGACTTGATTCTAACTGCGGGCATCCCCGGGATTCTGGATTTGTTTCGCGCAAAGGATCGCGGTTGAACGGGCCCCGGTTATTTCATTAAGCTAAACAGAAATTCTTGTCTTGGCTGGAGCAAGATGCAGCTACACCGAGGTTTTTAACTTTGATTTCTCAATCAAATTGAATTCCTATGATTTACATAATTAAACGACGATTACTTGGAAGTATTTCTAAATTATAAATAATACTATCCAGTACGGTGATATTTAACAATATAAACGTAGAATGATACCATCGCAATTCAATTAAATAATTTAATATTATATGTTTGTCATTTTATATATTTTGGTCATTCAAATGATACATCATTCAGTGTATTAAAATGCAATGAGAAATAGAGGGTAGTCCGCGGTTGGATACTATAATGGCGCATAAATGGCGCACAAGCTGCTGCGATAACAATGTTACGAGTAACGTCGCGGACACTTCGACGGCTGGTTTAAAATGCCGATACGTGCAAGTTTTACTTAACTCTTTAGGCCTTAACGGTAGAAAATAATTCAAAGAACTCATCGATGTTAAATTTACAAATTTTCCTACTGCTGAACCAATAAAACTTGTAATTCAATTTTTGAAATTGCGCTCATAAATTTGGTACCTTGACTTGTATGACTTATCGTGAAGTGTATCTAAAAACCGTTTAACTTAGAAGTTAACTTAAAAATTAACCATTTTTCCACGACAAAGTCGGTCGAATACGCTCTGCAGACAAACGTACTCGTTGATCTCCGCCAATTTGCAAATCGAAAACAAACTTCCTTTCACAGAGTCCGATCGCGGAATAAAACGAACGGAATCCATTAAGTAGCGGCAGTCCGCGGGTCAAAGATATTCCATTCCATCGACCACGATAAAAGCTGTCGGCCGGAATAAAAGAAACGATCGAGCGCGCTCGCCTCGGCCGCGTTTAATTCCTTGCCAATTGTGTCTCTTTTTACTTTTTTAATATATCTGCGCACCGCGTCGTGCCCGTTAATCTCGCGGAACGTCGACGGGGGCTTGTGGAGTTTCGAATTCGAGCAGTGGCGCGCCGCCGCGTTGGACCGTCAAACCCGCTAGCAGTAATGTTCTTCGCGCAAGTTACGTCTCATGGTTGATAATTAAAGGCGACCGCCGCCGTCGATAAAACCCAATAAAATATGGAAATTGGACGGTGTTCGAAATTGTTCGCGCTACGCTGTCCTCGTACCCAGTGTGCGGTCTCGGGCGCGGGAAAAAGAAGGAAAAAGGGAAGAGATATAAAGCGAAGGGGGTTGATGAGGCGTCCGAAGGACGGAGAGGAGAAACGGGACGCAAAAACAGGGAGAGGGTGGACACGGACAGTGTTGGAAGCGTTTCCGGTCGCAGGCCGGTGGGGAGAACACTGTCGGCGATTCCCCGGGGGCTAACCGCGCTCATTCGATCTGACCCCGTGCGGTTGTTACCGAAATTAGTTCGTCCTGTACCGGTGACATAAATTGTAGGTAACTCGGGCCAGGTGAATATTCATACACTCACAATTATAACGACGCATATACCCGCAAGCACGAAACTCTAAGGCTTTTTTTCATGCCCCGTTGCACTGCACTGCGATTCTTCTCCGTCGATTTTATCGGTCCTCTCGCATCCCCAATGGACACCTAGCGCAGTAGTCGGGTTTCCTGTCGACTCTTCCCAGACTGGTCCGTCCAATGGTTTTTTCCCCTTTTTTTTTTATTTTGTGACGCAGTTACCGTCCGTTCAACCAGCGGCAAAAGTTTCGCCCGCGAATATCTAATTGACGAGAATCCCCTGTCGCAGTTGGACGCGTCACAGGGGCAAAGTATGTCGCGGATAGTAGCTCGTGATTAATTTAAACGTTTCTGTCGAACCGATCGACCGATAATTTCAGGACATTTTATGCATTCGAGTTCAGCGTGTTCGAGTTCGAATGTTCGGCGTGTTTTGATGAAGATGATCGCGTAAACTTAATTTCTACTGAACGAGAAGGTTATTTTTTATTATTGGAAGTGTAGAAGTAAGTGTTTAAACTTAATGCGTGAAAAAAAATGTTTAAACTTAATTCTGAAAATTTCTATGTAGTTACACTTTCTGATAGATGTTCGGATAAATACAAATAAGAGTAGAGTGCGTTATCCCACTTACACAAATCATCTGAGTAAGAGAAACTAGAAACATTTCCGAAGTTCCAACGATCTGCTGAGATATTCCGAGTCCCATCGATTCCACGGTCGTTCGACAATTTTCTAAATTCCAGCGACTCTTGCATCCTAATCTGAAGTCTCGGAAACTAAAAGAAAGAGTCAGAAGTAGTATCCGATTTAAAATCCCTTTGGCATGATTGTTGGAAAGGAAGAAAGATGATAAAATGCATGCAAACTCTCAACTGTTTCTTTCATCCACTTGTGGAAAGTACATTTCCCAATGATTCAACGAATCCTATAAAATCTGCGTTTATACAAACAATTCGTGATCAAATTGAATATATAAATTTCATTAAATCATTTTATCATTTTATACGACGATATGTGCGTATGAATGGACATCTCATGGGGAAGAAAGAAACGATAAAGATCTTTGCAAGCGAAGTAGCTCGTTTTGTTGAAGCACCCCCATGCACTTTTCCTCTGCGCTGAAAGTGTTCACTGCCCATCGGAGAACGACGGATGCATGCGTGAATGGTCGGTGCTTTCAATAAGAAAAAGAAGCGGGAAGAATACAAGGACGAGCGGAGAGTTGAAGTCAACGGCGAGCGTAACCGAGCAACGACAAAAATGGAACGATTTCATGGAGGTAGAATACCAACATACAATGACGGCGATCGTAATCACCATTGTGTCGCGTCCCCTGTTCCCGTTATTATCGTTGGTTTGGTGTCATCATGACGGAAAAATGGCCCACACATTTTCGAAGTGCTCCACCACCATCGGCTTCCCATTCTAAAGCGGATCGATTGTCGCTAGAAACTTTCCGCTCCCTTTCGTTTCACTCTGTTACCTTCGCCATCCTCCTTTTTAATATATTCCACGGAAAAACTTTCGAGTCGATTGAATCCCCTGTCGGTGGAACTCACGAATCACCTGTCAAACTGAACGCGCGTACTACTCGTACCGACGGCGCGAAATATTCAGTTACCACATTGAAGTTGACGGACTTCTGATTTCTGTGATCGATGATTTCCTTCATTGGTTGCACGTTTGAGACTGCAGATGAACAGTTGCTGGTGAAGCATTTTACGGAAAGCAGTAGTAAATTGCTTTTAGATTGTGGTAAATTAGATACGATGGAACACATTCAGACACGCGACAGTGGCGCAGATACGAAAATAATCGTGATTAAAAACGTTCCATTTGTATGCGATATCATGATACGCTTTATTTAATCAAAATCGTTTGTTTCTCCTTTTGTCCGTGTTCTTGCCGGTAAAACGGGCGAAGGTGATAACACGACGTCTCTTTACCGCATCAATTACAAAACTCTGGAGAAAATTATAGACGCAAAAATGTTATAGATTGCACGACCGTTCCTCTTGTCTCTCGTTTTTCAAACGATTTCAGGCTGTTACACCAAACCCGTTTTATCGGCGAAATAAAAATACCGATCGTCGTTTCGCGTAAAACGACACGAGCATCTCCGTGATCGCGGAACATTCAGTCGCGTGTTTCACCGTTGTTGTTGTTTTTTTCACCGACGGTTTATTGTTTCACGACACGTCAAAGAAAAATATTAATTACGAAAATTCCACGCTGATAGTTGCCGTTTGTTTGTAGTTTTTTGTTGGCACACGCATTCCGAATTCGTCCGCCCTTTTCCCCGTGCCGTCGTCGCCGGATTTCACCCTCGTTATTAAAATAGCAGCGAATGGAGATATCGAAGACTGCCCCCGCCGACGGTGATAAAAATCGGTGTTCGACTGAATACGCTCGGCCGTGCTTGATACAAGGTTTTGCGGCCGCTTATTGGTACAGCGGAAACAGCGTATTCGGCAATCGATACGACAGGCATAACAGTTAACGAAATATCCATTAATAAACTCAACCGGCGAAGCGAAGCTGCACGCTGTTCGAGAAGAGTTTCCAGATGCAAAATTAACAAGGGATACGCCGCTGGTTTCCCGCTCGTAACAGCCGCTCTAAAATTGAACGGGAAAAGGATTTAATTGTGGCCATATAAAGCGCATCAGCTAGAGGGAGATCAATTATTAGTGGCGGTGGTTCTTTTCTAGCTTATACAAACAGAATTACAGGCGAAAACGTAGCATGGAAAGTTTTCATATCCAGCTTCCTTTACTCGTTTCTTCTTTTGGAAAAGTCAATATCTGAATTAGTAAAATAGTACAGAACCTTTATCAAATAATTTAATAAGTTTGACGAGATTATTGAGGATTTCTAATGTGATTATTCATAGCTTTGAATGTTTTTTTCCATTCTTTTGTTGAGTAGTTGTCATATATTGACAAATTTCGATATTCCGTTGATGATTTTTCCGCAGACTGAATTAAAAGCTTTCGAAAACTGGTAAAAATCATTTTTGTAAATAGCATTGGCCGAACCCCCTTTATGTCTATTGTTCTTTTTATGGATTTTTATCGATAATTTAAGGGATTATGCATTGCTAACGGAAATTTTAAATATTTAGTTACAGTTTTGAATTGATTTTTTATCGATACCGCGCGTTACGAGCTTTATTCACTTTATCAATCCGCGGACGCTCGAGGGCCGTACTCTGTCTAATTTAATATCGAAGCGGGGGTGTTGAGCAGGAGGAAACTTTTTGACTGTTTCACGTTTGATCACATCAATATAATACTCAAATCGGTTTCAATCACCGCTTATACAAATGTCCCTTCATTCATCCCATTTCCAACTCAATGACTATCGTGGTATTTATACGATTTCATAATATGCGAAATCGATGGACAGATGAAATATTTCCATGCATTTTCGAAAGCACCGCTGATAATGCGGTCATACTTGGTTGCTTTTAATTTCCCCCGGTATGATGCTTGGCACATGCACTTAATAATCACAACATTCCTGATATGCACTGTGGGTAGAGGTATGGTGCTTCAAACAGCAACAATATTTCCTCGACAACATGTAATGTATACATTAAACGTGATTAGAGATTCGCTGAAATACAAAATATTTTCTTGAACACAATAAACGAACTGTACCATAATTAAATCTGTAATTTTCACCTTCAAAAAAAGTTACCTCTATTTCGGTTTCTCATCATTTCTATCAGTTTGTATCTAAATATCATTTTATCACAAGAAAACGTACGAAATGAAGATGCCGTAACACTGATCACCGAAACATTATTTCCAAATCTCATAGTGCCCCACCCCGAACACTTTTCAACCGAAGACCCGAACGTGCACATCTCCCATAGGTCCGACGTCTAAATTATTATCAGCCCGCTCATAAATCTCATCCACCCTAGGCGCGGCGATTACGTCTTTCGCTATTGGCCGGACCTGACATTCTCATTTACGTCCCTTCGAAGCAATTCCAGTAATCTCCTAAACGAAACCCTTTATCTCGGCATTACCATAAATCCTAATTAATTGGACCCAGACTTGGAGTGCACGTTAGTCCGGCCCACGGAATCTCGGGGCGTCTCGATTTCCGGGGAAGTCGCGCGCGCACCCGTCGGCCCCTGTTTTTGGCGTCATGTCTTTCCTGTTTGAACTCGTCCTCGCGGTTCTTGGCGTCGCGGGCCTCCCGCTCATAGGAACTTCCGGCCCGGAAGAGAGTACGGCCGGTAGCACGATTAATAGTTGGCTCGGTCCTCGAAGTCGAGCCAAGCCGAGCCAAGCCAAGCCAAGCCAAGCCAGACTAGACTAGACCAGACCAGACCAGGCCAGGCCAGGCCAGGCGAGTCAGCCAGCCAACCGGGCAATTCAGGGATGGCGGCGATAGCGGAGGGCGGTGAGAAGAGGGTTCAGTGTATTCGACGTGGAATAAGGGGTGACACGGTAGCTGCAACGCAGGCCAACAGGGAGAGGCAGCGAGGGGGGAAAGGAGATGGGGTCTGACTGGAACCATGCTGCCATAACACTGCCGCTAATTAAACGATTAATCATGCAACGAATGACACGTACCTAACCGGTTCGCGGGGAATCGGTCCCGCCAGACTCTGCGTCGGTCGAGCGGCGAAGGTTATGCCTGTTATTCCCTGCATAACCTGCCCCCGTGGTGCGTAACATCTGCATATTTCGGTGCATCGATATATACACGGCGGCCCCCGCCGAACGCCAGTAAACATTTCGCCAATTCTGCTGATGTCCATCCCCGATGAGTTTGAAATTTATTGGGTTGTTTGTTTCCCTTTTTTTTCATTTGGGAAACGGTTCGCGGCTATTACGTGTTTAGAGATTGTATTTATGGTGGTAATAGAGTTCGATAATTGATTTGATTTTTGTGTTCATGCTATGGAATTGAAGGAATGAACGGTTCTTTGTCTTGTTTGTTTCAGGTAAGCACTTGCTAAGTTGTATTCGGTGACGATGGATGCTGTATCGTGAGTACTAGCGGCAGTTTTAACAATTTACCTACCGGTATTGCTTCGTGATCCTTTTGAGACTAATATTAACAGCTGAGGATTTTTTCAATTATTTTATAATAGCAATTGCAATTATATTTGCGGGAGAAAAGTATGGCGAATCGCGTCTTCTAATTGTCTCCTCTGAGATTATTACTTAGGGGAAAATTATTAAATTTCTTTTTGGTGTAGTCCAGTCGTAAGTCAACAAACTTTTGGTGGGTAAAGCATTCAACATTAATTCTTACTGTCTGTAGTGAAAAATTTCGATGAAAAGTACGTAGTCCTGTATAAATGTAGTACAACACTACATAAGCAAACCTAAACGAATCTTCATAATATAAAGTCTAGGCTGATAACGTGTTACAATAAAATATAACGAACTCGCGAGTATAAATAGTTATTATCCGACGGAGGGCGAGGGTAGTGTTTTGTAATCGAATCGGTGTATCAAGTGAATGGAGGGCGCAGATGGAAAACACCAATCCCTAGGTCTCTGTTCAGCTGGGATCGACCAAGTCCGCTTTCACGGTCCATGCCGTGCTTCGTTTCGATTGCTCGACGCATCGATACCTGGCATCAACCGTGCCCGTCTATTATTCGCTGCGGCCGATGCTCACTGTGTACCCGGTTATGATTTGTTACTCTATCCGTGACGTATGTCACGACACAGAACGAACTTCTCATCCTCCTTCGAGTAATTTTCCAGAAATAGAACCTTTCCCATACGATTCAAAATTCAATTTTGCAGATCGAAATATCCAAATTATCAAATGAAACATTCCTTCAATTGTGCAGTAACAAATTCAACAGAAACAATATATTATGTTCATTAACCAAAGACACCAAGCTACAACATTTCCATCTGAATCATTTCCCTTTCACCTATCCTCGCCATCTCCCGCCTCAGTTCAATTAACCCCATCTCTTTAAGTCAGTCACTTCAAAAGTACAAAATCATCGCATTTAATTAAATTCAATCAGAGATCCAGCATTCGTAGTCCCATTCCAATCAGTGATTCACGTAACACGCGAACGTCACGCGTCCGCTTACGCAACTCACTGTTACGACTTGTACTGCACACTGCCCCGGGAACAGGAATCTATGCACGCGATACGCAAGAGGGCGAAAAGGTTGTTCCCATAACGCAAGACTATAAAGAATATGAGATCGAAAAAGGTATAAGAACGGCCTTTCCGCGCCGCCGTCTGTATACTGTATAATCCTCCGATTCTCCCATTATCCTGTTGTTTCTCCGCTCGTGGTCGCAATTTATTATATTCCCTTCCCTATCCTCCTCCAGCACGGTTGTTTCGCCTGTCTTTCCCTCTGCCGGCCTTCGCCTTTCGTGCTCGTTCGCCCCTTTCGTGGAAACTCGCTCCCCGTTTCAACCCTCGCGAAAGAGATGGGAACGGAGAAGAGAACGGGGTAGGGTGAGAAGGCTGAACAGGGTTAGAGGGGTAGAAGGGGAGAGAGAGGATCGTTCCCGGGGTGCGCTACAGGTGTCGACGAGATACAGGTGTTGTAGGATAGCTGTTACCGCAAGGAGGGCAAAACCGGCCACCTCCGCTTTCAGCCCTCCTACGGCCGCCATCCCGTTCGCCGCGCCCCCAGCCGCAACCCCAACGATACTCGCGTCCGAAAGTTTCGGAGATTGCGGGACTTCAGAAAGACTTCGAAGGTACGCGTTCGACACCACAACCAGGCGACGTAAAGTGAATTAACGACGAAGTTTATGATTCGCTCCCTTCCTGTTCTTGCTCGTTCCACGGATCTCGCGAGTCAAGTGTTCGAAAACTATTTCGAATGGAACTATTCGTGCAATTTTGGTTCAACATTATTTGCTCTATTACTTGGTTGTCACTTTGAAATTGTTCATGGCATGGCGTAGCGAGTTGCGATGCGAAGTATACGTGTTGTAGTGGTGTTAATTGAGAAAGGTTAAACAAATAATTGTATTATTCAGATGTTAGCCATATAGGAAATTTGAAATTTATTCTTTTCAAGGAGTTCCGGGGAATTTATAATTTTAAGCTTTGCAACGATAAAATAGAATGTTGTTTTTGAAATGTTGATAGAATGCATTTGTTGTGGATAATTGGTATATAGTTGGAAAAATAGTTGATTGTTGATATTGAAAGTAAGTGATTGTCGCATTGTCCACATTCTCGTTACAGATGATCTCGAATTCCGTATGAAATCGAGCCGCCGGCACGAGATTTTCACGAGCGGATAAATTGGACGACGAAATTGGCAGCAGGGGCGACGGTTGCTTGATAGGGGAGAATTGAGTCGTAGAGAAGTGAGCGTAAGGGACGAAATATCGCTAGGGTTGACGCTGTAATTGCCACGTGATGTATCGCCGAAGGCGCTGTAGCCCCTCAAAAATAAAAAAACAATCGGTATTTGATACGCGCTATTTCTGTCACGCAATTACGATCAAGCTGAAGACAATAGTCTTCGAATCATATTAAAAATCACTCACCTCGGCCGACAACGTTTTTAAAACCTTAAAATGAAATGATTAAATGATACTGTTAAAGGCTCCTCTAAATTAAACAAAGAAATTTGCAATCCTTTGAATTAATCTAGAATTGTTTATAAAATATTCTTACTCTGACGATATTAATTTCTTTAATAACACTTGATATTATAATGATTTCTATTAAAAATATATTAATTTAGACAATATCCGCTATCGAAAATTTTCATTGTGTTATTTTGCTAACATGGCTCGGTCTATTATTTCATATACAAGAATTGGATGCTTCATAAATCGGTATATTTACTAGAGTCTGCACCTTGAACTTTGTCGAGAATAACCTCAAGCAACAATACAAAATTACCCGAACCTTTATAGTATCACGGGTGGTGGGATCGTGAGGTCGGCGAGTATCTCGAACGCGAAATTCGATGGAAGAGGCTAAACCAATTCTGATGCTCGTTACCAGAAGTCCGCGGAACGTAAAAGACCGCTGCGACAAGAGATAAACCACCGCGGGATAGAGAACGCGAAATGAAGCTGTTGAATTGGAGTTCTGTCGCGCGCCATCTTGACAAAGGAGCGCACCCTACCCTCAAGGTACTCATTCTATAAAACAGCGGCTTCAAATCCCACGAGATTGGATTCTTCAGCCGTTCTCCCTTGTCTATGTTGTCCTTCCGTCGGCGACAAGTGTGCGTGTGCATCGCGGCGACACATTCTGTAGGCTCCTACTTGACGTTAACGAAGCTCATCCAGTAATAAAAATCTTCGCAAAGCAACCGAGGGTCTGGCCGGGAACGACGCTGGCCTCTGGCAAGAGAAACAACGTCGTGGAGAGCATGCAACATGAGCGGTTGCTTCGTGACTTCGGGAATCATGCTACCGAATCTATCCTATTACACTTAGAAACTTAGCTAAAAAGTAACAGGTCTTCAGAATTATCAGATTACACAAGTGACACTGTTTAAAGATACTTAACATAGTTCCTTGAGAATATTATTCGCTATTTTATCTGAAACACAGTCGAATGACGTAACAAACACGTCGAAAATGCCTAAAAGAATATTTTGCTAAACATAAATATATTATTTGGAGAGATTAATTATTCAGTATTGAACAAAGTCCTTGAAATGGCCACAGATGATCTGATTCTCTAGAACATTGATACAAAGACAAACAAAATTCAGCGACCATCTCGTAAACAAGCCGCAGTTGCGAGTTTCCAGCCAAGACATGTCAGGTTACGAAAGAGAGGTAATAAGTCAACTGAAAAAGGAACAGGACAATAGTGAATCTACTAGAGGAAAAAAAGGGGAAAGAGGAAAAGGTGTATGGGGGAACTCGAACGTTCTTCCGCACAGATCGGCGAGTGAAGGAACTTTTCTATCACCGTCTCTCGCGGCAATACAATTAAAAAGATTGCGAAAGTTTGCAGTGCGAGTGCGCGAACGCGCCCCGAGCTCGCTTAGAGGCTAACTTCGCGGTACGGGAGTAAGGAGAGGAACATCTTCCGCTTACTTTTCCGTGCGGCGGCTACTGTTTGTTTGTCTTCCAATCGGTGAACAGGAACCTTGGGTCCGCACGGGCGGCGAGGGAGTCACAGCCTCGTGGGCGAGTGCCTTCTTACGCTTCTAACCTCGTAATGCTTTTCCGCACCGTTTGTTCGCCTCGCCACTCGTCGGAACTTTCGTTTCGCGGCAATTCACCTTTTCGAGAGCTCTCTGCATCCCTTAATAGCCCCCAACGAGCCGATTCACCCTTCCCCCCGTGCAACCGATTTCGAGAACTTAAGTTTCCACGGTTAAGGACCTTGTAGAATATTGCATTCGCTGTCCCTCGAGCCAGCGAATCCCGCAATTTATTTATCTCGAGATTATAAGCTTGCTTGTTCCTTACTTTAGAATCCGATTCCGAGAGAGAGATTTCGATTTCTTATGCGATACCAATTAACGTCTTAATGTAGGATTTCTTTTATCCGTGTTTATGGAAATCAATAGCGAGTAATTTTTAGATGTGGCATCGTTTAATCGTTGAGCAACCTTCGTTGTCAATCGAAATTAGATTTTTATTAAGATGCGATCGCGAGATCTGATTTCGTAAGCTTCTGAAATTTTAATATTTATGAATGTATTTTCTATATTTCTTATCTTTTAAGTTCTTTTGTCCCTTTTGTAACGGTTAAGGTAGCTACATATAAATCAATAAAAATGTCATGTTTATACGTTCATTGAATTCTTGGTAGAAATATGGAATATTGTTCTACAAAGACGCGTCTAGATCAGAAGATTGCTATGGTGGAAAAAATGCGAACGTAAGCGAATTCGTAAACGTTCCCGATGAAATATTTTTCTTACGATCGTGATTTCCATCGACCAATATTTTTCAGAACATTTCGTTCCCGACGACTGGAACGAATTCGAAATTTTCAAGAAACCTTCTTTCATATTTAAATGCGCACCTCGTATAGAATCGCCCGTTCCGTCGAACACGTGACAGCTGCGACGTATTTCCGAGTGAAACTGTACTCCTCCTGCATGCACAGGACTCGGCTTATTCATCTTTCTTAGACACTTTGCGATAATGATGCGGCGACATCTGCAGTCAGTCATATTTTCAATAGACGCGTTAAATTACAGATGCGACTTCAATTTTTCTCGCATACCGTACAATTTTATAATATTAAATTTGGTAATCGTAAAATCATAAAATGTACTCTTTAAATTCAATTTAGAATGTAATTCAAACAGGCACATATTAATACATTACGACTACTGTATGTTAGAAAAACATCGAACTTTCATAAGGAGAATAATTAAATTTACTCGAGAATGTAATAGATTATCTAGAAATACAGCTAGTTTATTATATCCTTGAAATTGATTCGAATTAAATCCAGTCTATACTTCATTAAAGGATCAATTTGGAAAATAGCACTGATTATCAAATTATCATATAATGTATTTTAAATAGGAGTCATGCTTGGTGTTCTATTATTTCGAAAACGGTCGAATTGAAATGGAATCTCGGGCGATTTCATTCATCTTTATTACCGGGAACCGTGTAATATTCGTCTTCAGAAGGAACGACGTTCATGAACCGATAATACGGGAACGTCGCCGTCCGGAAAGCCGCGAAGTAAAATATGAGGCGTATCATTGCTAATATTTTTCTCTTGGAACTGCTCACGGTCGCCGAGCGCGTGGAGAAGAAGAGCCTCGGCCGGAGGCGATAACTCACTTCCTGGAGAATCCTTAAGGGTGCCTCGTCGAAGTCGAAACGGAAACAGAGAAAGGAAAGGGGAGGGCCGGGAGAATAACTCAAATTTATGAGGTGCAGAGCCAGACCAAATTCCCGTTCGTATGGTTCCCCTCGAGTCCACTTATGCTCGACCGTTCCCGAATGGTTCACCCTGAATTCTCGCCCGGATCGCCAATAGCTCCTACGTTGCATTAATCTATTGACTTCGACCCATGGCTACGCCGTACGTCGTCTACTACAACTTTCCTAATATCGTACTTTTATTAATAGTTTCATAACGTAGGTGCACAACTTCATATAATGCCATAAGATGGGATACTCAACGAATACCCACTTGAAATACAGGAACAAAAGAATTGATATTATAACGCACAGAACCGTAATATGTGACGAAGAAATTTATTTTTAGTTAAAGTATGACCACTCGTATATAAGATTTCGTCGTAAAGAATTTTCATTGCTTCAGCTACACTTCGGTAGCTACCAAATAAAATAGTACTTTCAAATGCTATTTGGAAAATTTGTTATATTGAATATTATTTTATTATTATTGTAGTAAAATAGATATTCTATTTTTATTTTAGCCAGCAATTATTTTAAATATATTGTCTTTCATAATATTTTCTCCTTTTGTAACGTTCGTTGTTCTGTCAAAAAGTGAAGAAACGTTAATCACATTTCAACTACATTTTTATCAATCGGTCGTCAATGAAAAGTAACAAAATAACACGAAATTTCCAGTCAAGGTTATACTTCTCAGAAGTTGAAGTGTTCATCGCGATCTTTGATATTAAAGTACAATACGCCGAGAAACTTACGCTTGATTCAAGTTCACAGTATATGAAAAATCCCGCTATATCGTGTGAACAAAGGTACCCTATTTCCACATCTCCTTTTCCACATACAATACTTGCAATTATTCGAAGAAAGCAGACACGTAATCAGTAATGCTATTCACAGATGATTTACCGGTCGCTTCATGCCGTGAAACGAAATCTCTGATGCGATTTCCTTTGATAAAACTATGGCTCCTTTTTCCGATTCAGCTCTTCATTGTAATTAACGTCTTGTTGTAACACGATAGCTTGATACGCTTACGGTATTACGTTCTCATTTTATTTTACCTGGAAACCCATTGTACGTCTTTGGTAATGTCCGCGAGCTTGGACCAACGGAGTAAATTGTGACGAGCGCACAAAGCCAGTCGGCGCGCGGAGCGGTTTTGATTTTCGAAATTTCGCAACAGAGATCCAGAATTCAATGGCGTTCCTTTGAAAATGCCGCTGGAAATGAATTCTCGAATTATCATGCGGCGGAAACTGGCTGAAAGGATGCGACAACGCATGTGCCGGGATATCCTCCGCGGCGATGAAAAATAACGAACCCGGGAATATCGGGAATGCATGAATTATCGACACAAAGTCGAGTCGCTTGCATTTCAATCTGCAATTTATTACGTAACCTGTCGAATTTATGAACCGCTTCCGAACAGAAAGGAGAAACGATAACACGCTATTTTAATGTTTGTTCGTTTTAATTATAACGACGACTCGGAGTGCTTGTACGAACAATTGAAATCCTATAAAAGTCAGAACTCCAGTGACGGTTAATTAAACAGAAATGACTATCTAATCTGTACCATACATGGAGAATTTTTTCGAAGACATTATCGTATTTTCTGTCACATGTTTTTTCATTTTGCCACGAGAGAATTTGAGTAAAATATTTGATCGTCCTAATTTAAATAAAGATGCTTTTGTCGTCCAATTTTTAGCGAAGCCACAGTAATTTTTCGAATTTCGTTCTGAAACTTACGAAACATACTTCTAACTTAAAATATTCGAATTGCATGAAAAAAGAAAATATTTTTTTTCCATTTAGTTATGCCTATGAAGTGTTGTCTTTTAAAAATAATCTTCCTTGTTGTAGGTATGTAAGAATTCAATTTTATAGAAGTACAATAGTTTCAACATAGATGAAACTTTCCGAAACACTTCTTCACGCTTTCCATTCTTTTATTCCACTATGTCTGACCGACTCGTATCCGCTCTAGGATGCAGCGTTTAGTTTGACTACTTTTGAAATTTTCATGTTGCCCGTTGCGTGGCCTGGTGGCGATAAATTCCGAAGTCTCATACTTCTTGGAAATTCGGTTTGAAAAGTATTAGGGAAGCCAACTCCGCTGGTATCATACATAAATCACCATAGTTTCGCTCTTCCTTATCATCCAAGAATTTTATGACGCAGTAAAAATTAATCCTTCGCGGCAACGTTTCCGCGATGTTGCTGCGTCATCTCCGTAACTTTTCCTCTTATTTCAATTTTTATTATTACTCGCCTCCATTGCCTGTGGTTTCGCGCTAAACGAGTCGCGGCTATGATATCAAATCCGACTTTAGTTTAAAATCGTGGACGACTGACAGTCCCACGAAACATTTTACTGTTTCATAATTAAATACGGTATAGACTGGCGTTTTTATTTTAGAGTGATACGGAAAATTACATTCCGTCAACCTCTATTATTGCGAATTCTCTTCTCTAATCGTTGCAGTGCAGGGAAATATTTACTCTAACATATTGGCGTTATTTGTTACTGTATCCGTTTGACAGTGAAATAGTAAGATTTGTTACATAATCTCTCAATGGTCATGACTGCTCGGTACAATTGATCTAACTATAGCTACCATTAGCGTTTAACATGATATTTGACATTCAGAGAAGCTATTTATTCAAATCGATTACAGGTTGACGTAGATGACATATTGATATACGGAGGAAATCTAATAATAGTTGAAAAAGCTGTGTTCACGTTGATATAACGGGGAAAAAACAAGCCAGGAACAAAATTAATTCTTTAATCCCTGCTTTCTAGGCGCGAGTTCGCACACTGTGAAATGCAGGGTGAATGTAAAAATATTTTCAGCGCAGAATATGTAATTGTTCTGAAAATAGGTCATCCGTCTGAAAAACTGCAAGTGTACATTTGATTCTTTTCAATGAAGTATTCGCCTTTTTCACCGCCGTTACGTATTATATTACAACTTGAACTCTGCCTCCATATTTTTATTGCAAAGCTGGTCCCTTTCAATTCTTCGCTTCTGAGACGAAGCCTCGGAGAATTCATGAAACTGAATTAATAGCAATCTGCCTACATTTATTATGAATGATAATTCAATTATCGCGGACTAAAAGTTTCAAAAACTACTTGCCCACATTCCCTCATTTCTCAATTAACCTACTTATTAGTTTCGGTACACTAAACATCTTTATTTTCCCTTCGTCATTTTATTGCAAGTGTACCTACACACAAGTATAAAAATCGTTCTGGTAACATCCAATCAGTTAAACCTATATATGCACACCAACAGTTACACAACATTTTTATCTAGGAAATAAAATAAAGCTGCGGTTCTTCAGCACTGCGACGAGTCACGAAGCAACTGACAGTATATCCTCTTCCGTAAACGCGATGGCAAATCACGACCTTCACTTTAGTTCCACGTGCCTCGAAATAAATGGCCCGCAGCATTGTAAGCCAATATTCAGGATTGTCAAAGGCGAATAATCGTGAATTATTTAGGAATGTCGGCGCAGCTTGAGTATCGTCGAATCCCAATTTGCGCGCGGCCAGCCCTGTGTCCCGACTCGCAAATGAATACGACAGCCTGAGCACACAGGATCGACAGAAACGACAAGCGCTCGCTCGCACGCACGCACACACACACGCACACACACCCACACGCGTACACGCACACATACATCGACCCGGCCGTCGTTATCGGTGTCATTATTAGCGGGGTTTGATTTTCAGGCTGACTAGTAGCCGATCGGTGGATGCGAATTCGCGACTGGGAACAGGATCAAGTTCAATATGTACTCGCGTATCCGAGCCAATTTCAATACCCAACTTTCGTTTCATGCGTTTCGAATACCGCTCACAAGAAACAGTGCGTCGTTGATTATACTTGCTATGCATTCAACGTAGGTACACAAATTGGTTTAGAAATCCAAATTAAATGTCTTTACGTTTGGAAACTGTGTTGGAAAGTGCCGCGATGTTTGTGCGAATCGAATCGCTTAGAGAGTGGGTTCGAACGAATTGTTCTTTCTGAAACTTTCGTAAACTTACTTACCAGGTTTCCTTGTCGGAATTCAATGTAAATCGATAAAATTACATTTTGCACGATGGCTAGAAGTGACGCGACGCCTTTTCGAAATCAATCTCTTAAAAAATTCATCAGCTATCGATACATGTACCAATTATCCGCTGTCTTTAAATGGAACTGACGAATCTCGCTACTGGATTTGCAATCTTGCGAATTCCGAAACAAATCAAGTGTTAAGAAGTATTTGAAACAAACTAAGCGGTATTAATAATTGTTCTAAACAAAGCAAATAGTAGTAACAGATATTAACCAAAACACAAGTACTATTTTCCTCAACAGTCCTACACGACTGTACTTCATTCCGTCCGTAGATATCTACTTGCCATACCCGTGTAGTCCCGTATCTACAGCCGCGCAGTTAGGCGCGCCCGAACAGATCATTCGTACGCGAGCGTGCACGTGTGCCGTATATGCAGAAGGCCGTGCAGCAGACGAACCAGTGTACCTATGCACACCACAAGTTATCGATCGGCCGTGACTTTAGGCAGCGGCTTTACGAGCGATTCACTTAGAAGTTAGAGCCGGTATTAGCGTGACAGGCCAAAAGTGTGTTCTCGGTGGCCGGATAGGAGTTTGGGGGGAGGAGGGGCAGAACAACCAGTGGGACCGGGGCGGAGAGAGGGGAACGAGAGACAGATCCAGGGAGTTGAAGTAGGTGGACGACGGGGAAGAATGGGGTGCGCTGCAAAGGGCCTCGTGTCTCTAACACTCTTTACTTAAGCGATGCTCCGCTTCAACATACGGCACTGTCGCATGCTGAATACTTC
Organism: Nomia melanderi; assembly: GCF_051020985.1. NCBI lineage: Eukaryota > Metazoa > Arthropoda > Insecta > Hymenoptera > Halictidae > Nomia > Nomia melanderi. The sequence continues at coordinate 7,411,669 of NC_135004.1, read as the reverse complement.
ATGGTTCTTATCCAGTGGAATGGGAACGCGTGTGTTTGCAGGCCGGACTGGGAAGGACACGATTATCCTTTTACGGTACCGGGAAACGAGGTCGACGTACGCTGAATAAACCATTCCCCTGGACAAAGGAAATGAAAACGCGGAAAGGACGATCGGGCGCGGTTTGCATCTTCGCCGCGCTCATCGATCCAGCCGCCGTCGCTCGATGGATGGCCACCGTGATAGGATATCGAATCTGCCACGGAACGTACTTCTCCTTCGGACGATATTGTTTTCTTCGATATCGCCACGCGCTGCCTCCGAATGGCCCGAAGCGCTAACATTCTTGCGCGTTGGAATGCAAAGTCATAATATTTGTAAATTAGAGTTTTTAATTTGCTGATATTGTCGCACGATGTTGTGTTTCGTTGCGCAATCAACGAACGGCCAGGGGAATATTATTCTGCTGAGGTTCAATGAAAAATATACACTTCGTGTAATTGGCAGTTGTACATGTTTTGTTATATCGTAGCATTTTCTATCTTCTTCAATTAATCATGTATTCTTGTTTGACGCTTTGAACTAGCAGTGTCATTTTTAGAGTGTCCGACGGACCGACGTATGATGTATGTCTTGATTAACTGAGATTGTGCACGACAACCTGATTTCTCGTCAAATGAAACAGGAGTCTTTCCAGCATTTTTGTGGAAAGAAATATTTATTCCGCGGAACTGTTTGAATATTTATTGCTTCTGAATATAGCTTATTTGTGTTCGATGCATGAAATGGATGTATACTGTAAGTAGAAATAACCTATTATGGACAGGTCAGTTTCGATATTCACGCTGTTTATCGTACACTAGTCAGTCTTATAAACAAGCTACGAAACTTATGTATATAAAATACAAGTATACGTAAAACATGATAAAATATAAATCTCATTTAATAAACTTTCATGCGACTTTTACTTCGTCGAAATCTTAGAGCAAGAAAATTCAATTTCATTCCATGCTAATTACATCAACTTCTTTCGTTTATTTACTTCTTGTCAATGAGCGAGAATTCTAATTTTAAAAGTGTACGATGATGTATAAACTTGAGCAAAGTTGATAAATGCTTTAATAATATTTCAGTAGTTAATATCTTAATAGAGAAAATATACTCGTAGTAGAAATCGTTGTCCACTCATCGGTTGAGGGTCCCTCTGCAGGAATGAAATACTCTTGCTCCAGTTACACGGTCAGTTTTTATTATTACTAAATTCCTAATTCGAAGCCAGAGTTAGTTGGAACTTTCCGCAAGAGATGTCTAGCAGCCGCGTTTTCTTTTTACACGTTTGTCGGGAAAACTACATTTAATTTCGCATTAATGTGATTTGAACGAACAGCCCTTTTCAATATTTATTTCACTGCGATGAATGCGTTACAGAAAGCAGTGAAATCCGTAAAAGCGCATTAGTGATCTCTGATTCGATGGGTTCCGATAAATGATAAATCTCGCATTCTTCTTAAGTTATTAGCAAAGAGTAATATCGCTGATAATAAAGTAGCAATTGAACGCGTTTAAAGTAGCAAATCATGAATACACCCTTTTGCGAGTTTTTGTGCGATTTCACGCAGCCAAGATAAATGTTTGAATGTATTTTAATAAAATTGAACAATCTCGTGCCTTTAAATCCATGGTACATGTTAATAAATATTGTAAAAGCGGAATACTCTATGAAATTACACATAAAAGGCTTTTAACTTCAACGGTTTAACGTTTAAACAAACACACGGCTTCATTTGCCACTTTCAATACGATAAAATAAACTGGTCGTTAACTGATCGCGAAATCACATTTATATAAACGAGCTTTCATCGCCAGTAATTACACATAAATTTATGCCCACTGGTGGACACTTCAATTGGACAAAAGTAATAGAAAAGCATACATTGCCAACGTAGTTCGTCCATTGCGTTTCACATTTCGAAGTGTGCCGAAATTGCACGCAACCCAAGAATCAAGTATACGTCTCAAAAACTTGGTACTCAAATACGAGTTCCAGTCAACATAAAGCAAATCCTAAAACGATTGGAATAAAGATCAAGCTCCGTAATCCCCAAATTCATGCGCTCCACTTTTAACACTCGATTTAGAGATTTAAAGATCAAGTAATTTAAAGATTTGAAGGCGTAAATATCAATTGAAAAATTAATATTCCTTCATTTTCATCTTATCAATTCTAGATTTGAAAATAAACAATTTGAATACGTATTCATCCAACAGCATGAATCAAAATCGGCGTAAACATTTGCCAAATAATGTTTGTCAAATTGAACATGCGTGAAATCGACTTATTCCGTGAACCTAGTGTTAATTGCACGTTTAACCGTGTTCAACTATTTTGATGTGATTCTTTATGTCGATGAAATAGCGTGTAAAATCATTCCATAGGAACTCGAGAAAAACTCTCGGGTCCGGACTCGAGATTTCCAATACTGTCGGCAAGTTTCCGCGCGAAGGAACGCGCGAGCCGGCTAATATTTTCCGAAATCCCTCGTTAGAACTTGGGCTTAACTTCTAATCGAGTCCGGGGACAAGAGACACGCGTACTTTCGTCGCGTAACTCGTTTATCGTTCGCGGCGCTGCTCTCACAGCCGACACGTCCTCCGCCGCCGGAGGGGCGGAAAGTGCACAGGTATCGGAAACTGTTGGCCGATGGGTGCCCGTGGCACGGTCTCAACGGGCGAAACCAGAAGTAATGGCATTAAGAAGCCCCTGAAGGCTGGAGACTGCAGCCGGCTAACTGTCGGCCACCGCCGCGGCTCTGTTTAACCCTCTCTCGCTGGCGACGGACCGGCCGAATCACCGTCTGCTCTGTCACGACAACGAACAATGACGACTTTTCTAGCCGGGCGTGTACCATTGCAACGCGACGCGACACTCCCTAACCAGATCCGACTCCCTGTCCACGTGTCGGTTAGACGATCTTATAAGGATTGAGAATCTGATTCTTCGCGGTCAGACTGTGCGCGATGAACAGAATAGCTACGCGAACGTCAGAATGGATGATCGTACGGTTGATCATGGCTTCGTGTGCGATTCAATTTGAACCTTCGTATCATTGAATTGTATCGTCCCTGTTTTTCACTGCTGTGTTTTAGATTGCTTAGGGATCTTCGAATGGCAGATGTTCTGAGTGAATTGGAAGTTTGTTTAGAATGTTGTAATGATAGCAGTATAAAACTATGTAATAATCAGTGTAAGTAGAAGTCTTGTTGAAGACAGAAAATAGAGAAAGCGTTGCATTTTTCGCGTAAAATCATCTGAAATGCTCCTGTGGTCTACGCCACGCGTACCAGGGGCAATTCACGAGCAGTATGTGTAAATTGGTGGTAAAGTTAGCGTCTTAATATACATTGGTTAAACTGTTCACCGAAGTTTGCGAACAGACGGGCCGCGATGCTCGCTACCATGTCGGTCCACTTTGTCGAACCATTTCGAAGTCCATAATTAATCTCAACCTACAAAACCATGGCAAAACGGTTAGCATAGCAAATTAATGCCGAACGACAATTTCTCGTGCTGCGGTCCCCGGTAATCGCCCTATAAAATTACTTTGGGACGAAGATATTCTCTCCCGTGACGTTTGCGAAATTCTCATTCCACTTGCGCGCGGCAACCGATCATGAAAATTCATGAGGATCCGTAAGATTGAAAATTGCGAAGGATGATTTTCGAATTTGAGCTTTATTCGAACGTTATATCGTGCGCGCTGTTAATTGCGGGAAAAGCCTGGCCATCTGTGATCAGCAATTTCACGCGCGCCATCCCGGTATAATATAATTTCGGCTATTGTCGATTTCCCTTGAATTTGTGTTTCCTGCGCGCGACGCAAATCTCGGCGTGAAATCTGCGTTGTAAACTTGGCATCGACCGTTGCTGGGCGAAACACCGCGAGCAAATATTAAAAAAGAAATTCACATGCGCATTGCGATCGTCGATTCCGTAATTGGATCAAATAATGTCGCTGATGCGTGCGTCGAAATAGGGGAACAGGTGTTAACAACACGAAAACGCTTGTTACGCAACGTGTCGCGTCTCCTTTTCTACTCCGTTCGTTTTCCAAACGTGGCTCCCGTTGTTGCTTGGTCTTTTTCTATCGTTTTTCATTTCCTCCCCTCACCGAAATTACTACGATCCCCCCGAAACTTAACCTTTTTACCAATGCGCCGAAAAGATTATGTAATGTAAAACTAATGAACATTAATCACCGTTTGTACGTTAATAGTTCATTTATATTTTGAAGCATTTGATTATGTGCAAGTTGCGTTTTTTAACCTGCGAAATTATAATTGCTTATGATATTTGCGTTTACGTTTGTGATTTCATTTTATTCCTGGAGGCACGTAAAACAGGCTGTATTTGGAGGTGAACAGAGATGTGTATCGGACTTGGAACATTTATTTTGGGAACTCTTTACAGCCTGGCATTTCATAGCGTTCTCTGGGAGTATTCGACGAAAACTATTTCGTCCTTTCGTATATTTTAATTTAGTGAGTTCTTTGTCTGGCAGTAATTGATTAATAGATTCAATATCGCCATGAACAATGTTTTCGAAACATCAAACGGGGAATATTGATTTTTTTCTATCCACGATAGACTCTAACTGTATTTCCTTTATGTAGCAATCCACGAATATATATAAAATTATTCTGAGAATATATTGCATTTTAAATCGTTTAATTTAATTTCTCAAACATACCAAACTCTTTACTATCTGCCACTGAGAATAGTTCAATGCATAAAAGTACAAGTACAAACTACCATTAACAAATCCTCCGTCATAAAGAGGTGGGACGTTTATAAATCTTAACAAAGCACAAGTGCAAGTACGTGATTTCGAAGTTACATAGCGCTACAGGAGATTAGAGTATCAGGAATGGTTGATGTGTGTAGTCGAGGGACGAATGTGTACGGGCACGAAAGGGAAAACGTTTCGATGACGATGCCCCCGACTGACAAAGTTTCATTAATTTTCCTTCGGAAGTTTAACCGAAAGCCAATCGGAAAACGATATCCGATAACGTAAATCTTGTTGTACACGCCACCCGGCATGCCATGTGTGCACGCGGACAAGCATCAAAAGACACGCGAATTCGTCCGGCTCGTTGAATATTCTGAGACCGTACGGGGAAAAGATAGGTCCGTTACGAAACGATGCACGAAATCAAACGTTCTGTGAAACTTCTGGACATCACGTAATGCCGATATTGCGAGTGTACAATGGCATAAGAATCCGTGGAAGGAGGACGAGGATTCACGGAACCATGAACACAATTAAACTTCGATCCAACATGACCGGTTACGATCGACTCTATAGAATTACGATCGAAATCAAACATTATTGACCGATAATACGTTAGAATCGTCATATTGGTTAAAATTTTATTGCAGTTGTTCATAATCTATTGTTCTTTATTTCACGCTTATATAGATGTAAAAATACATGTTATTTTATGAAAGTTGACAGTGTACTTAGAATATAAAGAAAATAGAAAAATCAGATTTTTCGATTTTTTATTGTCCGTTGATGATTAGATAGAATTACTTGAATTGTTTGTTCTTTACTCATATTTGGACTTGTTATCGTTTTTAATCTATGCACGCCTTTCGGCGCCATACAAATTAGAGAACCGCTAATTCCGCACTTACGTGGGAACAGAATAACGAACGCATGGTACTTAGCCGAGTCCTATATCAGAATTCCAAGGCACTGTTCGGCCTGAATGGGCTAGAACACGTGAGATAATAAGCTGATGCCGCGTGTTCAGGAGGACTGTGCTGGTGCCTGGCACGCCGTTGGTCACGAACTCCCTATCTACTCGTACAAAACAGCCCCGGTATAGAACGCAAAAGAAAAACGTGGCGACGGGGAAAAGTTCGCGTTTTACAAATGGATCTCCGATCATTTCCTATAAATAAACTATTTTTCACGTCGTACACAACCTGTTTGATTTTATTTACTCGCCCAGGTACGACACAATGACGTTCGAGGCTGTATAGGTAAAAATTACATAAAAGTTACTGTCGCAACAAAATATCTCTAGACAACGAAACAGTAAACTGTCTAAAAGGAAAATAAGAAAAAATAAATAGACTAACAAAAAATAAAACCAGTCCTTTTTCCCTTGTTCCGTAATGTTATAAAGTTTTAAAAATACATGTTAACTTGCTTGAAGTGTTAAATGAAAGGTCTTTTAAAAAATAATAAAACATTAAATAATGGTGAATTTGTGTTATTCAATTTTTAACCGTAACGAAAGTTTAAAGATACTAAAATAAAGAACTTGAAGGCGTTTATGAAATATACACACATCGATCATTTTTTATGAAATCTCTATTGTCCTCTCTACTTTCATTTCATATTGAAGAAACGATCAGTCTCTGTAGCAATTACCGAAGACTATGGTAATGCGGGTCACGCGGTGCCAGCTGGAAGACGTAGATGGCGTTGGCTCGCTATATTCTTATGTATCAGGACTTGAAGCATGACCTCGGTTTATCCCTCTCCCCTCGAGAGTTTCTGATGATATTAAATCTCCCTGCCCTATCTGATAATCCTGGCTACCATTACCCCCCTTGCCCCAGCTTAAATAGAATCGCATCTTTTTAATGGATTCGGGAGTAGCTGTCTCATTGATGTTTGCGTTGATACATTCAGGAAACAAAGTCGAAATGAATAAAGGAATATACAATACATTCATTTTAAAAAATACTTCCGACACATTTTTCTTACATCTTCATACAACCAACATTACATGCTGCAAAGAAACTTACATAAACTTAATTATCATTAAACATACAAGAACTGTAACTATATAATTTCACGAAAATTTACCTTTTACAGATATTACGTACAATTTACGAAACATATGTCTCGAACAAAAAAAGTATTTACCAAATTACCACAGAATGGGCCGTACATCCTATTAGTCTAAATCCGTCATACAATTTCGTATCGCCCAGCAATCCTCTCGACCGGGCAAGTTTCATCGAGCCAGGGAAATTGGCGGAGCATCGCGGGTATCTTCCAGATAGCATCGTAAACGCCAAGAATCTGTTTTACGGTCCGGGGAAACGGGAAATAATCGGGGTTCCCTTTCGTTCGTCCATTCCTCGCGCGGCCGTAGCTTTAAATGCTCGTGCAAACTTTTAGAATTACGTCGGAATAATTAGCCGGGACTCGATTATCGTCGAAGAGACGCGGGGAAGCGGACGTTCCGGCAGTGCTCGTTCCAGTGACGGACGAACGAGGGTTCGTCGATCTAGTCCATTTTCCTTATCTTTTTTTCGCCTTTTTTTCCCTTGGCCACCCGCCCGGTGCTTCGAGTTCGGTACTTTTTTCTCCGCGAAAGTAATCCCCGCGAGAAAAAGCATCCTTTCGGCGTGGGGGACTTCTTATTTCCGAAACAACGGTACCGGCTATCGATCCGGCATCGAACGACAGCCGCAACGACGTGTATTGATAGTCGCAGGCAGCGGCGGCTTGTTTGCTCGAAACATCGAATTTTCCGTGAGAGTTTACCGCGCGCCCTTCGTGTCGGCGTAGAAGTCGGAGCCGGCTTACGTGTCGCTGAATAAACGGATCAACCCCGTCCCCGCTTTCTTTTCGTTCCACCCTACGTTCGCCGCGCGGCCGCCGCGTCTCCTCGCGAGCCACTTAAGTTCTTTGCCCTCCTCCGTCTCGCCTTTCCGCATCATTATTCGTCGAGATGCTCCCCGGGAAGCCAGAACCGCATCAATGCCGAGGGAATTTCACGGGGATCGCGTACCCGTTCCGCTTCGAGACGCGTCATTATTGCGATTAGACGGCCAGATCTGTTTGACTGATTCCTCCTCGCTGTCGGCAACTGCGAGAAGAACAGCGGATGTTTGCGGATCCTCGAGCGGCGCGCTGAAATTTCGCCGATTCCCTTTCGCGACGGTTGGTCGTCAACAGACCGCGGAATTTCGTGCAAATTTGCATTGCCGCTTGAAAAATCTGGGGGAAAGTATCGGAGCGAAATCAAAATTTCCTTCAGTTGATCGGATGAATGAAATGTAACGCGATACGTATTTACTTTCTTGAGGATTTGTGTACACCACGAATGTGTGCGTACTCGGGACTATCGTCTGAAGTGTAGTATTTTTAGAATCCTACAGTTATATAGTAATTGATGATGGTAGTCACTGTTGGCCCTCGGAAACCGTGGCCCTTAATAATTAACGACTCGAACCTCTCCGATTCGTTGCAACCTCTTGCATTCTAGCGGGACTCGTTTCTTAAAAAGTTTCGTCGTTCGATTTCCAGCAGTGCGAGTCGTGGCACGGGTAACCAGAACTCGGGTTCGGATCTCTTATTTTCCGTTTCCCTCGGCGGGTTAGAGAAAGCAACGAAAAATAGAAGAACAAAAAGAAGAAGAAGGAAGAAGGAGGAAGAAGAAGGAAAGAGAATCGTGTTCCGATGAAAAAGCTCTGCGAAACTCCGGCCACGCCGGAGTTTACCTTTCAAGTCGGAGCGATGAAGTCGGCGGAAGAGAAATGGAGGACAAGAGCGGAATAGAGAAAGAAAGGAGAGTAAAACGAGTTCCGCACGCAGATGTGGAAAATAGATGTGGAACCGGCTCCGGCTCCGGCTCCGTGCTCAAAAATGAATTTAAGCTGAACGATGCCTGCACGGAGCACCTTGCGCCGGAAACTTTCGCGGAAAATTATATGAGATGCGCGTACACTTCCTGCCTAACGCGGCTAGACGCCCATCTACGTGTTTGTTCTGCACGTTTTTTTCCCTCCTCCTCTTCCTCGTGCCGTCCTCGCCCTTCCCGGCAGTCGAATGAGGAAGAATCAGAGTGCCAGGACTCTCGACTCTATTTAATTCTTGGATGGTACTCGCAACGAGACAAATTTTCGTTGCGCGCGTTAGTCAACACCCCAGCCTCCAACGCTGCTGCCATATTATTAAAAGCAATGGAAACTGATTACTTCACCTGAAAATTAGCGTTCTTCTGTTTTAAAATGTTAAACTCAAAAGGATATCAAATGAATTCTATAAAAAGCATTGGCTAATTATAACGAAAATAATTGAACAAAATTTCGATTAAATGGATTCATTAAATTCCGAGACGCTTCCAACCGTGGTTGATACATTGAATATATTATTGAAACTTTCTAATGCAGTTTATATTTCAGTGGAAGTGTTTATTTCGCACACAAACGGAATCGTTATTCTTGCAAATGTTCGAATAAAATTTTCAGAAGAACGACTTTTAGAATAGCATATCATTATGAAAGTATTTTTGAAAAATCCGCCTTTCCTGTCCGTCTTCGTCTGTGTAACGTTTTAATTCTAAAATTAAAGCAGATCCGGAGAGGCAAATCATTAAATCGAAATAGCAATTAAACGTGGTCCACGATACTTCGTAAGCTCCATTCCCGTTGAACTTCTTTCACATCTTCACCGCGTGCTTCACAATTATTATGTTTTTCAGCGGCGCGATCGGAAAAATTCTAATTGGCGCGGCTCTCAAATTAACCCGAGCCACCGTTCCCCAGTTTCGTAGAGACTTATTATTATTTCGACTGCGCCGAGCGTGGCTCACAAACGGCTCTCCCCACACCGCCGCCCTGGTAATTATTATTTCTAATTATTGACGACAAAAAGAAGCAGTGAAATCGGCGCGCCGGCCGAATAAATTCGCAGCGTGATATTTGGCGTTGCCTCTTCGCCATGTGTAATTAAGCTCCGGGGTTATTCTCGTGGCCGTATTGCCCGCGGTCCTATTATTCCGCGTTTCGTTCAATCAATCGAATTGTGCCGGCCGATTATAAAGCCTATAAGCGTACAACGTTCGCGGAATAAAGTATTGAAAGCAATCGGGAACGAGGAACTCTATTACTGGAACACTCTTCGGGCGGACTGAACGGTTTTCGTCGAGAACCTTGAAGAAATCGGACCACGCAATTATATCCATGGAAATAATTAAATATTCGAATCTTGCACACTTCATAAGAATTCACGTTCAAAACTTCAATGCTTATTACTTACCAAATTTAAATTTCATACACAACAAAATTCTCTCGAACAAAGCCATTTTACACAAATCCCAACAAACAGGCTTTTATAAAGAGAAAATTCACGCGGCAAAACAAAAGTCAATAAATGTACCACGAATGAAACCTTCGTCTTCGCAGGTCCATTACACGTTGAATAAATTTTGTTATTCCAGCCGGCGGGGTGAAATAAATATCACCAAACGTTCGCCGGACACTTCGTTCCCAGTCGGGCGGACGAAAATTCGACAACCGAGGACACGGAAGCGCATAATTATTGTCCATTATACTCCGACGGAATTGGCTTCCTCGGAGCGGAATGCTGTTCAGGAATACAAAGCACGCCCGCCGGTGGGGAACGGGGGTGTGGAACAAACATACAAAATCGGAGGAAAACTGCGGGGGTGGCGGCGCGCCGGTTGAAAAGCGGCGTGTCGCCTGGGCTTGCGGGTAGAACGCGTCGGAATCAGAAACGGGGAGGCTTGAAGCGGGAGTCCAGAATCCCTCGAACAGCGGAGATTTAATACAGCTCGCTGCATACTAAATCTGCGCAGACAGAAGTGCGGCGGTTGCGATAGGGCGCGACACGGAACGCGAAATGGCCGTGGAGAGAGGAAAACTCATCGAAATCCGTAGGCTGCTAGCACGCTTTTACCCCTCGATCGTTCGTAAAGAGAGCGAAGAGAGAAAGTGAGTGACGAAGAGAGATGAAATGAGTGGGAAAAAGGAAAAGGGGAAAAAGGGGGACGAGTACAGGGCGGGCGATGGAGGGAACATTCTTTGGAAATCCTAGAGCTGCTTCTGTAGCGGCGCTTCTGTTACCGGAGGGGTAAATCGGTATCGTTTCGTTTAAATCCACGTCGTTTTACGAGCTGGCGACGGTGCAAAAAAAATGGGAAACCTTTCACGAGACGGCGTTGCGCGGCCCGCACTTCTCTCTCCGTCTCTCTCCGGCGCCGGGAACGGTGTTTATTTTAGAATGCTTCGTTCGTCGCCGTAAATGCAATTACGATCTTCCTGCGGGAATCGATTATCGCATTAGGCTATCTCGTCGACGCATCGGCTTCTTCAACGGCGGGGATTTAAATAGAAACGTTTTTGGCCCCCGGTCGCGTCCGTGAATGTAAACAGTGCACACCGTGAATACGATATGAGCGACGACACCGGGAAATTCGACTTAAGGGTAATTTTATGGAGAAGATATACGGGGTGCATTGGAAGTCGGGCCGAGACCGAGAGGAAATGGCTCCTCGTGCAATATTTAAGGGCAAACAGTGAAATCGAATCTTCTTCGCCGGAGTTTTGGGAATAATTTCCTGGAACGTTACAGTGAAATATTCGTTGATTATTCGATTATCGTTAAACGCGTACGATATTGATGCTGCTAGTAGGAAAATTTGGAAGGAACTTACAATACCAATGTTCACTAGGAAATTTCCACTGCTAGAATTGGAACGCTATATCTTTATAGCTTAGAAGCAATCGTGAATCTACGGTATAGTAAAATTCTATCTTTAGTATCGACTATTTTCGAACTCACTTACGTTTTAGAAGAATTGTATAAGGAATCCGCTTTCGAGAAGAGGTCTTAACCGTCGTACGTGCAACGAGATCGTACCAAATCTCGCGGAAGGTCAGATGCAAAAGGTCAGCGTAAAGGGTACGGCACTCGACCCAGTTCCGCGGCGCCCTTTTAAATTAGTTTGCCAAACAAGAAAACCAGTTCGAGCAGAGGGAGATGAAAGGTGCCGCGGGAAATAATGCGAGGTGTGCCTGGCGAAAAGGGAAACGTCTCGGGGTATAAAGGGCAGGACTCGTAAGACAGCAATCTACAACAAGGTCCACGGAGAGCTGTAACATGACTAGAATCGAACTTGTAATAAGGTACACCTCGCCCACTCACCAGCAGTCGATTGCTCCGCAGGGACCGCAACCCTCCTCCCTGTCTTCCTCTTCTTCCCTCCCATAACCTTTCGATATTGTTCGTTTGCCAGTTTTCCGCGTCGAAGCGGAAACCACGAGAAATTAAAATTATATCAACTTCCATTATATAAAAGCAGTTTCCGCGATTTGTTTCGCTCGATTATGGGAACCTGCGTGCGTGATCGAGTATTGTAATTTATAGAACATTGTGTTGTGGATCATTCAAGGAATTAACAAAACAGCTGTTGCTTTTTCGATTTGCAACATTATTCTTGCATTATTTTCTTCTCGTGATTTTCTCGTCAGAAGTCTCGAAGGGGCCTCAGCATCTTCCTGAGATTTAAAAACAATTGTTGAACTTTGAAGGTAGAACTTGTGTAGAGTAATTCAATTATAAACAGTAGTTTGTAGCGGTAGGTGCATCTAGACTTAGAACAAGTTTTAATACCTGTTAAATAAATAAGAAAACGCATGGCCCGAAGTTAACCGATCGAATGTGTCTTCGCTTAGTAGTTACAGTTGGAAATTGGTCAGACCTACATGTTCAGCCGCAATATAAGAAGCGAGCGTATATGCCCTACGTTTTCTCAACTTCAGATCTATCAACTATAGAACATCAAACAAATATTCGCAATAAACATTAAAATACACTAAGCATTACTAACCATGCTTGTCAGTTAGTTAATCGATTAGAGCTAGTTAAACTTCTTGTGAGCTCGTAAAGACATAAGATATCGACTTATTCGCTATTCTTACTTAAAGTCTTCGTTAATAATTCATTTCAGTTTTAGTATTCTCTAATAACTCTGTTCGCTTTTTAAAGTGAGAGTACTGGGAAAAGGAAATTAATTTTATACGGTCTCGCGGGACAGAAACGAAGGAAATATTCCAATAGATAAGTTAATACTGATTTTACTGAATCCAGCGGAGAGATTGCGCCATTCGTTTCCTGGGGATAATAGCGCAAATTAACGCGAATCAAACGAGCAGAAAAGCTAGAATAATTACTCGAGTTCTTTATGTAACGCAACAGACCGCGAAGAACTAAATATTAAAGCACTCAAAGGAATCGGGCCCCTACAAAGGATTCTTTAAGAATTTATATTGTTCCATTTCCAGAGCTTACTTTTAATTACATCCGTTTCTATTCTTTTATTAGGTTGGTGCATATGAAATATCGGTTTTTCTTTACATGTGAACGTCTCCCTGTTTTCGTTATGCTTTTATTTTTGGCATAACCTCGTTTATAGTAGTACTATTCATTGCTAGTAACATTTCAACAAAGAAAATTTTCTCAAAAGTGTTCCCTTTTGTTATTTGTTTCGAATTTTATACCGATATGAATTCAACCGATATTCGTGTAATTTTTTTACATGAGTATAAACTTGGTAATAATGCTGCAAAAGCTGCACGCAATATAAACCAGGCGTTTGGGGAGAATACTGTTAACGATCGAAAAGTGCAGCGTTGGTTTGAAAATTTTCGGTCTGGTAATTTTCCCTACAAAATGAACCGCGTGGAAGACCCAAAAAGTCTATGAAAAATGATGCTCTGAAAGCATTGGTGGAAACGGATCCAACTGCGTCTATCAGGGAACTTGCTACCAGAATGAAAGTTGACCATACAATAATATTGCGAAACCTAACCGCGCTAACTCTTTGAATTACATTTTATAAATGAAAAATTGTATAAGTGACAATAAAAGCCGCGACTTCGCAACAGAATTCAGTCGTTAAGAGATAAGTTAAGAAATATTCGGTAACTTTAAGACGTCGAACAATCAAGACCTCTTTCTTCAAGCTTTTTATACGTGCCTGTCAGTTTGTTGACTTCTGTCAGATTTATTTCCTCCGTCGTTGCCGCCTCAGGTAAGAATCGATTCAACCCCCTTTCCCGTTACGCTTTCGCTCCACATCTTGTCTATCGATTCCGCCTGACATCTATTTTTACCCGGCGTATGCCACCCTGTGTGTTTACCTTAGAATCTTCCCAGCTGTTATCATCGAATTCGATCGTGCACGGTTGTTACGCGAATTCTTATAACTAAATTGCGAATTTTCGTTCATTCGCGGCAAACGCATGAATGACCACAAAAATGTATTCCTGTCTTTACAACGCAAAGAAACAACTAACGTAAAATTTAGTAATACGTATTTTCTGATTACTGGAATAACGAAATTAAACTTCACTTTCAAAGTATATTTTCGTCAATATCCGCAGTCTCTCTGTGACCGAACCATCGTTCATTCAATCGACCTTTGTTTTCAGCTTTCGGAAAAGAATGGGCAAACCTAGATTTATAATTGATTAGCAACAATGCATCGGTGTATTCAAAACCGGAATACCAACGATACAAAAGGCACACACTTTGTGAAAAAATCGAGGAAGTAGAAGACATCGCGATGAAGAGAGGTCCCTGGTGTGTCAGTCTTGCCTTACGCTGTGATGCCTCCTCTGTTTTCATTAAAAGCTTCAACTGTTCTCCCCCCCCACCCTCCTATCTCTTTCTTTACGTATCCAGTCCCGTTTTCTTTTCCTTTTCTTCGTATAATATTACTTTTTCTTTTGAAAGTAAAACCGGGACGAATGTCGTCTAAAAGACTCAATTCCTTGCTCTCAAAGCAACAGGACGTCAGTTGTTTCGATGAATAACCGTCATCTTCCTTGATGTTCTCATTTTTTCTCCCTTCCGCCGGTAGCTGTTACTTCTCATGGACAAATGCAAACAGTTCCGCGACGACGCGATCACGCTTTCAATTATTCTCCATCAAAAAAGAGGACTTACACGCGGCCCGGCCTCTCGATACCCCCGACAAAGCGGATCTCGAGGAAGCTGGCTGTTTGCTTACTTCTTCTTTTCTCTGTTTTGTTTTCAATCCCCGTTCCTTCTGTTGCATTCGCCACGCACTTAACGATATTCAAACAAACCCTGGGCTGAGCGAGAGGGAGAGAGGCTGAACCACGAATTCAGACGATTATGGCACCGCTGTGTACGGTATTGTTGTCTAGAGAAACAATAAACGATCCTCGTGAGAAATGGTGAAAAATCTCTACTCGTATTCGTCGTGCCTATTTTTCAACCGAAAGAAGAAAAGAAGGCGAGAGTAACCGTTGAAATTAATTTTCATGGAATATAATCTTTAAGTATTATATTCCTATTGTATCAATGAAATTGCAATAATGGTCGTATATTAGTTTTGTGTGCATTGATTTCATTTAAAACATTGTAGTTTTCCTACTGTTCCTCGTTTACGCGATGAAACACATTTTCCTTCCGACTGGTTTTATTTTCAGTGGCCAACATTCACGAAGATCTGCATTGGAACCTCGATCTTTTTAGACACGCCCTTCCGATGTTTCCATTGTGAAACGTATTACATAAAGCTCGGCAAAAGGATTTACGTTGCGTTGACAGATGCAAACGGGATGAAACTGTCCCCTTATGCTCGCAACGAAGTCCATCGAATGTTAATCGCATAATCTAATATTTACCTTTGCTCCACACTGTTGCATGACCCTTTCCCCTTTTTATTGTTTAACATTTGCAAGATACATTCCTTTTATCAAAATAAATGAATGAATTGGCCAATACCTTTAACTATCGTGTAACAAAATATCATTACATACAACGGAAATAAAGTGACGATAATTAGACAAACTGCGTCTAATACCTTCCAAACACGAATACGTGGTTCCCTGAAGTTTTTTATTTGCATATGCAACTGAAACCAAACAATGACGAGTACACTGTTTAAACACCATTAACACTAACCATACCACGAACCTTCGAACAACCAGTTTCAAAATCTGATTAAAAATCCTGCGTTTTCTTTCGTGCATTTAGCTTCCTATCACTTTCTGTCTCTCCTTTTGTTTCTCTTTCCACTAAGAAAGATGGATCGTCTAACTTGTTCGCCTCTCTTTTGTGGCCAATTATTCGACTAGTTACGACAGTAATAAGTATATACAAGGTACCGGTACGGTTAGCATTAAAGAGTTAAATAAGTGTGACGTAAGTAAACGTTCTATAATCCATAAAAGCCGATTGTCCGTTTACCCGTGTCTCCCGATTAATTCAGCTAATCGAGATTCCATGGCATTCTCGTCGGAATAATTCCCGATCCGTTTTCACGTGGTACTGCGGCTGCTACTTCTGCCGTCTCGGGCTCGCTGTCCTCTCGCAGGAAGTAGGAAGGAACAAAGCAGGGAGGAACTCGTAGGGCGACAGGGCCGGGAGGAGGGTAAAGGTAATCCCTATTGTTTCTCCTGTCCCATAAATCCTACTAGCCGCGTCGCCTTCCCGCCTCTTGCGATTCTCCGGTACCCGCTCGCACTTCAGTTACCGACAACACCCCCGTCCTCGACCCTCCCCCGCCACCTGCCGCAACTCCCGTCGTTCTCAATCCCCTTGCTACGCCTTCCGCGCTGGCTCGTTTCGTAAATCTCGGTCCAGCTGTGCTTTACGACACACATGTACTTCCTGGAAGAATACAGCCGGGTCCTATCTCTAATTCGGCGAGCACGCTTCACTCTTCCGCTGCGGATCGGCACGGGAGAGTTCGCCGAACGTTCGTTACCGGATCCTTCTGGGACCACCGAAAGCAAAGGCCGAAATCCTGACTCGTAGGAATTTATTGCCAGTGATTAATGTAATCGTGTCGTCGTCCGAGACGGCGACTCTGTTGGTGTCCCATGGGTATTCGTGAATTGAAACAGTGGAAAGAAATGTGATATGGAATATTTTGAGGAAGATAAAGTGGTTTCTATTGTCCATTTAAATGTTCGGTTGGTGAGTGAGGTAATGAAATGATGCAAGGAATTGTGGGAATTTTTGATGTGTTTATAATGTTTTCTAAACTGTGAAACAGAGTAAAATGATAATTTTAACAGTAACGTATTTTCAGAAGTCTGGACTTACTAGGCTTGAGAAGCCTTTTATTAGTCTTTTTAGGGTTAACAATCGACTGCAATAATTTCTATGTAAACCCAGTACTTCCTGTCTGTTAAAAGATTCGTTCTGTTGTTCTAGGTTCTTCTCAGTGTTTCCATAACCTTGTTTACGATCCATAAAAGCTTTGAATGGGGTGCTTCGGGCTCCTAACACGCAGAAGGGTTTGTTTTTCCAATAATGCCGTCTAAGAACGATTACTAATTTCCACCAGTGGATAATCGATGTCTTATTGCTTCTCATCAAGTGAGGCTAACATGCTGCCAATTTGTTTGTCATCGTTGCATTCTACTAATTACTCTATTAGTCACATATACAAGATATTATGCTTCAAATAGTTGTGACATTGACAGTAATTGCATTTTACTCTCAGTTATTGTGAATGTACCATTCTAACTTATGAATTAATTTATTGATTCATTAATATTATAATGTCCGAAGATGTGATATTAACCATGAATTTATTATGCAAATATGTCGCTTGTAATATTATAAGCAAATACATTATATGTCAATAAACCATGTTGAAATTGAAATATTAAAATATTAAAATTCGGCATGAAATTTACCTTATCACGCGAATAGGTTAATGAAAAAGACATAGTGCTTATAGACACGATTTCAGTGGTATATTATTATTATTAGATCAATCAACGAGTTTCATCGTTCTATCTATAGTCGATTACATCCTATGTATCCTATAATGCACCTCATTCTACTAACCTACTCTCCTTGTTTAAAGTTGCACGAGCAGAAGGAATGTGTAATTTGATTGTGGCCTTTTATACGTCGAGTTCGGAGCTTCGCGATTTTGGCTTGTCCTTCACAGGGTACCGTATATATTTATAACTGTCCCAAGTTTTAATCTCCCTTGACGTTGTATCCGCAGCCTCAGCTAAAGTATAAGACAAAGCACAATTTCTGTACCAGCCACTAGTATTTCGTTAAAAATTCAACGGCGAATATGTCGCCTGAAGTGCACTCTCCACGTCGGATTATTCACGAGCAACGAAAAGAACTGTAACGACCAAAAATTTCTTCTGCTTTTGACAACTTGAACCCGCACGATTTAATTTCAAGAAACTTACCTAACCAGCGTACGTCGGAATGTGGTTTATACGAACTTTCGTAAGTCGCTTCGTTTCGAATTGCAAAAGAAAATTAATGGTATTGTTATTTATTAATATATTTATTAATATCGATATTATTTTCTGTCTACTGCAAACGATCGTAAAATCATAACTGTTTCTCGTTTACGATAAACACGACTGCCTACAATTATAAAACAGTAAAAACCGTCGAACGCGAGCACACTCTTATCATCAGCCTCTTCCAATTCCCAAGGGAAGTAAATGAATTCAATTTCATTCCCGTTTCCCCAGATCGCATCGTAAAATTTCGATTTTACTTTTAAACCCTACTGAATATCGTTCGTGTCGAGACACGATACGCTCGGCGAACACTGCATCGAGTAGGTTCATCACTGCCGACCCGTAACGAGAATGTGAAAAATACGTATCTCGAAGTATCCAACCAAATATCGCGTTTCCCGGCAAACTGAATATAATGCGCGCGTTACGCGGCCGAAACGCGTTAAATTAAATTCAAGCCTCTCGCCGCATGGAAGCACGCTAATTAACGTGTTTTTATTGAAATTGCAGATTGAGGATGCCATGCTGATGTTCGACAAGCAGACCAACAGGCACAGAGGTGAGTGAAATTTATGATTTTCCCTGGAACCGGTTCTGTACACCCGCGATACAATAATTCGATACGAGTGGCGCATCGCGAAGGGGTGCTACGAGGGAGAGGAGAGAAGCGTTGGGATGTGGGGAGCCGGTAATTACTGTTTAATCACCGATGATCGTTAAAACGTGAGAGGAGTGCTGACCACGCGGGTCCGCCGGCAAAATTTCGATGCGCACCGCGCGGTGCGTCGGCCGCAGCGCTACGTGGAACTTCGCCGCGCGCAAATATGTTGAAAATATGGTCGAGACTATTCTGTTTAGCGAGTCAATAATACTGGCATTTCGCTCGGAGATCACGGATCGGCTAATTAACGAGCTGGCTCGAAACTATAATTAGTAATTACGATAATACACGACGTCAATACGCCGGCGTCGGTGCAACCGAAGATAAATAACATTAATTTGACGCTGCGATCAATCGGACCGTTAATCACGACGGTGATTGCGCGATTCACACCGGCTCGCATCGAAGTTCTTGCGATTTCCGTGACGCTTAATCGCGCTTCTTTGCAGTTCTAGGATGAGAGAAGGGGCGAATTGGGGGAAGAGGAGGGAAGATGGAAATTTGTAGCTTGTTTCCTTCGAAATTGTACGTGTAAGGTTTCTCATTAAATTTGAACTATGTTGGATCGGTTGAAACGATATTTCTTCTTTCCGTGGTTTCTATGTCTTTTGTACATCTGTACTGTGTCTCCATTGGATATTAGGGTATTCAGATACGGGGGAGTTTGCTAGACTCGTATGTTATGCGATGAATTCAATTTTAATAGATTTGTCATTTTTTTCGGGCGTTCTAGCTATTTCATCGTACAATGCCGCTAGAAATTCACAGTGGTTCGCGCGTATGTATGTACAAAAGAATATGGGTTGAGAGATGGACTATGGTAATTTTATAGGGACCGGTTTCCGTTCGGATTCTAATCGAGCCGCAGGATGATTTTACATTTTCATATTTTCCCCGCGGAACGGAATTCATTTCGACGTTTATACCTGCACGCGGAGGGGATGTAAATGTTCGGGCCGTTTCGATTCTTGGCACGCGTCGCTTCTTTCGTTCTTTATGTTAATCGCACTTGAATAAAAAGCTGCGTAACCAGCCACCTACGATCACGGATTGTTATGCGTCACGCGACTGACTGAAATTCAGAGGTGTCGCCGAGTTTGCAGTTCCCGGCGCCTACAAACAAAGTGGTCGCGCGATAACAAACAAACGACTTCCGACGAATCCTCTTTCGTGACTTACGATGGACTTCCTAACGTGCAGTTTTTCAATTTCTTGGAATATTCTACTCTTACCGAAGATTCCACAAATTTTTTCTTTAACGATTAAAGTTTTCATTTGTTATACCAACCTACCTGCTACAACTGTGTTAATGCAATTAGTGTCATTCGAACAACGAATGAACGCATTGTAGATTTTCCAAACCATAAATAAACGTCACAGTCTACGCATGAAACAAAGACTTCAGTTTTAATTTTCCAACGTCGCCTTCAATGAACAGTTCATGTGACAAGATGATTAAGTCAAAACAGAGAACAGATTGAAAGCAGTAAACTAGTCAATATTGTCAACTTTCTTGTTTTATTTCAGTCAAATATAATACACAAAATATGATTTCTTGGTTTTAACATTTAAACAAACAAGGATTGAAGCATACATTCTTCATCGCCGATATTGTTCAGTCGTACAACAGGTTCTTCGGTATAATAGTCGCGAGACTTTGTCCCGCCGTCCCAAGTAATTTTCCAGAATCTCGATTGATCTTGAACGATAAACGTTGACGCGAAGCCTGTAAAACGAATCGCTTCAGTGGACTCGAGAAATCAGCGAGAATCGAGCGGCGGCAGTTACAGCGATGCCTCTCGAAATGAGATCGTTCAATCGGAGGAACGAGGTATCCAGAGCCGGGATGAATGAAATATCAGACTCCTAATGTAATATATACGCCGGCCCGACTTTCACTACCTCGTACAAGGGGTAAAGAGGGGCGAGCTAGATAGAAGGTGGGCTCGAAGGGTGGAGGGATACGAATGGCAAGGGGTTTCGGTGTCGCGAGCCTGGATCCATTCACGTCGTACCTTGAATAGGATCGATAATCGTCAGCGATCGAGGTACCCCACCCGACCGATAATCGGGAGTCTCTCTATCTTTTTTAAGGGTATCCGACCTCCCACCGCCATCACCGCCGCTACCACTACCAGCACCAGTACCATCGCCCTACGTTTCCATCCCTTCTGCTCTTGAGTAGAGTGCCTGCCGGGTCTCAGTGATAGATTCTAATATCGCTTATGAAAAATAGGGGCAAATGGGATATGAAAGCTGGCTCCCTTCAATGCCACAGGGGTTTCCCGCCGCCTCGAGGGGGTGCAAGAAAGAAGGAAAGATGGAAAGATAGAAAAAGAGAGAAAGAGAAAGAAGAATTGGACCGCAGGTTAGCAGGGTTGAAACGAGAGGGATGTGTT
Source organism: Nomia melanderi (assembly GCF_051020985.1). Taxonomy (NCBI): domain Eukaryota; kingdom Metazoa; phylum Arthropoda; class Insecta; order Hymenoptera; family Halictidae; genus Nomia; species Nomia melanderi. Next base: position 7,390,533 of record NC_135004.1, on the reverse strand, counting down.
GCACGTCTCAGCAAACGGACGACAGCGAGGAAAGGTGTAGGTGAAATAGCGGTGTACCTCTCGCGAAGAAAGACGAGAAGCGCGTGTACGTGTATGTGAGGGTGAGTGTGAGTCTCTGTGTATGCGGGCGCGGGTGTATAGAGAGAAGGAGGGTTGAAAGTGGGGAGAAGAAAGAGAAGCGAAGCAACGAGGTGGGAGAGGGTGGAGGGCTCTTTCAAAGCGGCGCGTAATCTCTCTCGCGATGACATCCAATACCATCCCCCGTCGGACGAGTCTGCGAACCTCAAACCTCGAACATCTCTACTCTCCGGCAGATTTCACAATATGGTACTTCCATAGCTGGTCTGTGACCCCTAAGGGGATTATTGTCGGATTTTCTGTGAACGTTGCGTGAGCAACTTCGACCGCAATCAACCAGACACCGATGGATCTTATTCGTTGCCCCGTCTCCTCGTTAGTCGGCGTGCCCGAATGCTACAAGTTTTCGAGTCATTGGTAACAGTTTGTAATAGACTTCGGCCGTTGTGTTGAAGTCCATAAAAATCCTCTAAGGGCGGAGTAATTTATGTAATAAAACAAGAACTTGATATACGAGATTTATCGTAACGAATATTCTTTTAAATCTCGCACTTCCCGTAAATCATCGGGGAATACGGTTCGCTCAAAAAGATAATTATTAAACCTGGACAAAGGTTTACGTTATCTGTACGTGCTTGATAACCCAGTGGAAGAGTCGATGAAGGAAATGAGGATGATGGGAAAAGAAATTCTTTAATCTAATTTTTCTGGAAATATCAATACGTTATATCGAAACTTCCATAGCAAGCAGTTTACTTTGTTGAACTAGTAACTGATGTTATCCACAACGATAAAAGTTTTCCTATAGGAGAATAGAAGATTTCCTAACAAGCGGGCGAGGCACGGTAACCCAAATTACGATTCCTTTCCAGCGGGGCGACGTGTAAAACGTACGTCGATCGTAGAATAAAAGGGCGGAGAGGGATCGTTTGCAGAAAGCAAGATCGTTCCTTTGATAGCCGACAACTCTCGCGGCGGACTGCTCGTGTCTCTTCAAGGTCATAACGTTCTCCGGGGCAGATTCGATTTCGATCCGCGTGCGGATCGAGCGGGTACCTGCGCCCGACAACGAGAACAACGAGCCAGGGTGCCGGTCGTGGAATTACAAAGCGAGAGATCCTTGTCGATGGTAACCGGGTGGCCCGACCTCTTTACGTCCAAATCCCCGAAGAAGTTGCCTCCTCGGCCGTGAAAGAAGAATCCGAGCGTTTCCGGACAATTTCGAGTCCCGCAGCGGGGCTATGATTTCCACGCGGATGGGCATGCTGCAATTGCAGCAAAGCGTATCTTCCTCTCTGCCGGTGGGTTAGCCCCGGCGAGGAGGCGCGACTATAGCTCCGGGCGCGATTATCCAAGCTTCGCTGGCCAAAGGATTTTCTCTTCGTGGAGCTCCGCCCTTACGGCGGAGGATAGGGCGCCGCACCTACAAGCCCCTGCGAAACCCACGGGTCCGTAGTTTCGTCTCGTACAGACACGACTGTAACGAAAGACCGGGCTCCCGTGTGTGTTCGCATGCACACGTTCGCAGCCCCCTACCCCAACACCCCTAACGGTTGCCGTTTATATACTACGGCGTATGTGTCCGCGCGTGTACCTTGTCATAAATTGCTGGCACATTGCTCCTGGATAGAACGTATGTGTTCCCGTACGCCCCCGAACTGTTTCGCCTCTCCGTCTCTCTCTTTCCTCTCTTCTCTGCCTTTTTCTCTCTTTCTCGTTCACATAGTCCCTCGCTCCGTCCTTCTTGATTGCCCACCGGCGATGCCCCAAAAAGAAGGACTTGTTTACCCATGCGTGAACACGCGTCAAAGGGACGTCGGCCTCCGATCGTTCATTGAATCTGTGTTCCCGTCATCCCCGGCGATCAGCGAATTGCCGTAACGGGAGAAAATTGTGCTCGAAGTAACCACGTTTTACGGAGACGTTTCCATGATTTTTGTGTGCCACGATTAAAGGGTTTGATCCGATCGTTTCTGTTATGGAGGTTCATAGGTTAAGATGTGCGTTTATGTGATTTTTATTTAGATTTGTTGCTTTCTTTCTGTTTTATACTTTTTTGGGATAACGCGGTATTCGGGGATTTTGAGATACGAAAGGTTTTCGGCGAAACAACGAAGCGTGTGGGGTTGGACAGAATGTAGATTCTGAACAGTAAAGAACGTTGCCTCCTCGTGACTCCCCTGCATTTACAAACTTGAACTTGTTCGAGTGTAAAATTCCTTAGTGTACCGTTCCGTGATTAAATCCCTAATTTAACAGTGGAAGCATCCCTCTGTTCCAAGTTCTACACAGACGCAAGTCAAATAACAGTTCGGAAGTCAATGAAAAGGGGCGAAGAGTCTATTCGCCATACGTCGTCCACGTTTTGCTCCATTGATCTCTGCTTGCATTCGAGAATATTAACTAGATAACTTGTTTTGGTTTTATTGTGTGTTGTAGGCAAATACAGCTACGAATAATCTTACTCGAGTAAATACACATTTAAACTGGACGGATAATTAATTCGTTTTTCTTCTTCTTTCATTACCTAATGCCAGGCATTGTTCGAGTTAATGTTAAAACAAACTTCGACTCTTTTTAAACTTCTTATCTTTTTATCCGTCAGAAATTGTTAATATAAAAACGATTCACCATTAGTTTCCCAATATTACAAACAATCCACCCACAAGATTTTTTAAATTTCCACCAATTTAATTAATCACGTTTGCATCCGAAAATAGCAATCATCACTCCCATCACCTTCTTCAAACCCAACAACAATACCTCCAAACAATATTCCCCAGGACTCAAGTTTCAATCCTTTCCGTCCTTGCGCCAACTTCTAATTTCAGCTCTCCCGCGGAGTCAAACAGTCCCTCAAAGAATCGGCGAAAGTTCGTCCGGCAGTCTAATCGTGACAGCCGAACCGTGTCACGAAGTCTCGACTTAACGAAGCTCGGAATTCCGTGTCAGCGGCTAAGGGGAATGGAATAGAGGTGGGGGAGGAGGGACGTGGTTGGGATGCAATTACCGGTGGGGTGGTCGGCTTTCCTCTCGGCTGGACAAGGAGAATCTCCGCGAAGTCTCGGGAACTCGTGGAACCTGATGCGACAGGGAGCAAGCGGCCGGATATGTTATGCCGGTTTGACGTAATCCTTGGGTCCAGGCATCAGACGATTCGGAACTCAACGCCGCGGATGACGGTGGCAGATTAGGGGCGACCAGCGGAGGGGCAAGCGGCAAGGCGGCAGTTTCCGCGTCGAGTCGGAGAGAAATTCGCGTTTCAGGGTCGGGGCAACTCGCATGGCGCGCGGTAAACCGTACCCGCCAACTTCGGCACGTATGCATACTGCACCGACGCTGCCGCCGCCACCGCGACTATTTCTCCGGCTCGAATAGTTCCGCTGTCCGGACTCAAACTTCCCACGGATTGGTCCGAAATAGTTTCGAAGCTGTTTCTAGCACTCCGTTCGGTTTCCGCCACTGAACCTCGCCGCGGCTCTCCATGCAATAGCAGCCGACCCAACTCGACCCGACCCGACCCGACTCCGTAACTTCTAAGATCACCGCGGCTCGTTCCAGAATCAGTCCTCCGGCTTCTAGCCGGGCGGAAAGCCGAGATTGATTTCCACGGAGTTCCGCGTTGTCGGTTCTTGATTGGTAATTGCGCTACCGGCGATCGATGAACTCCCTATGGAACGCGTGTCTTGAGAGCGTGGCGACGCGGCGGAACGCTCGCGCCGCGCCGCGACACAATTCCCTCTGCTCCGACCGGTCGGCCGAGTGAAATCGTCGTGCTTTAGTTAAATGCGTCGACGCTGTTCGTTCGGTGCTCGATCTGATTTGATAGACTCATGGGATTGTTTGGGATATTTATTAAAATGCGTTCAATCGAATATCTGTTATAATTAACTTAATTGATTAAATGATAGCTATTTGCATCTTTCAGGAAATAATTCTATAAGAGATAATTAGATTTATACTTTTGTTATATTATAATCGTCGGTAATCTAAATTGAGCGTTTGTCGTTCGATAAATTACTGTTCGATAAAATTACTGTTAGTGTACAACGAGAACATCGCGTTCGGCGACTATAAGTAGCCGCGGGGGCAGAAAGGTTCGAGCGTAAAATATTCATCAAGCTACGTAGACTTAGAAATGAATAAAGTTAAAAAAACTCAATGTGGTATCATTATTCGTATAGACAGTGGGATAGCAGGATAATGTCCAATCCCATTAATACTTTACAGAATTTGAGAAATCGAATCAGTAATTCTTGTCACGAGATAGGAAAAGGATCCGAAGTTTCTTGTATAGGTCTGCAGTGCATGTACTGTATGCATCTATGTATCTCTATATATTCTATGTAAAGAGTCTATTCCTAAGTAGAAAGTAAAACTAAAGCTGTTACAAGACCTTTTACCATAAGATGGAATAAGGTTATCCGATCTGTGTTTGATAACATATTTGTTTTCACTTCGAGCACCAGCATTATAATGTACATCAAAACATTAACCATTAAAATTCTGTTCGTTCGTCAGTTTCCAAACGAACTACCATCTTACCGATAACGTAATGCCGCCAGCCGGTCCCTCGCATACGTTTCTCAACCAATACTCGTCGCGTTCGCGCGGCGAAAAATAAAAACGGCGGAGCGACGTTCCCGTTTCACTTCAAAAAATCAGGAAGAAATTAGAAACGGAGCCCGGCGCTCTTTAAACACGCGCAAACACGCGGAACGTCGGCGGGAACGACAGAGGGTTGAATTACGGAGGGTTAAAAATTTCTGGTATTCGTCGAAGCGTGTTGAAAAGTTTTCCCCCGCGGTGCGCAAGGTTGATGCGAGGCTCTCGTGAAAATATCGTGTCTTTTATGAAGGATCCCGCGTACTGGAACATTTTTCTCCCCCTCCAACCTTGGAAAGAAGGGGCGGCGGGGGCGGGGTTTTAGTCGGTCAAAGAAACTCTCGAGGCATCGCCTTTTGGGAGCAGGCACCAACGCCTGGCGAGTATCTGCCTCCGAGCAGAGTATCAGAATAGAGTTTCGCGCGTCGCTGGAACTTTCGAAAACTCCGCCGGTGGAAGTCGACCAGCCGCTGCTTTCGAAACTTCTGAACGATGGATGGTTCCAGGTCGTGGATGTTACGTAAAGGATCAGGCTTGGTTACCGTCGCCGTCCGATTCAGCCTAAATATGCCGCTGATCCCGATCTCGACGTTTCACCCGGCGATCCTCCACGGAATTATTGACGACTCCCTATTTCGAGGTCCGACGTCAGGCCATCCGAATTCGGCGGTCTTTCATGCCCGAGAACCGACCGGCTCTGATTCAGAGTCGATTTCTTCGAATTTCTCGACTGCCTGGGAACTTCCCGACAGCAAGACCGATCGATGAATAACTTTCCTCCGTCGATGCATCGAGTTGGTACAAAAATGATGTCGACTTCTTGAACACGCGAGTAACTCAATTATCGTGCCTTCGCTCGGTTTGTTACGTTCATTGTTTCTTCGTGATTCTGATTGATTAAGGATTTGATGTATTTCTGGGTGATTCTCCGTTTCAATCTTTTTCAATAAATTTAAAAATTAGCGTTGGTTTTATGCGAGTACGGATAATTTATTCTTTAGAAAGGATTATGTGATACTATTAATGGAATTAATTTATTCAAAGTATGAAATTTATAATTCTGTTATGGTCTCTAAAATTCTTTATAACGTGCCGCGGATTTAGGTATATTCTATACCGATACACTCGACATCGTTAATACGTACTAAATCATCGTCGACGCTGATTAATATTATCTTCGCGGCTGAACTGGTAATTTAATTTCGAAGCTTAATGAACTCCTAATCACTCTTGGTGTATTTAGCTTGAAACGGGGACGGAAGCTTCACGATGATGCAACAACGGGAAGCTATTATTTATCCTTAAAATAATTGACGCGATTATTCGGGCGAGCTTCAAATACTTCTGAAAATTAAACTATGCGCAGGCATTTCAAGCTAAAACGCATACAAGAACAATTCAATTTTTTTTAGGAAAAATTCTAAATAACGGTAGTTGAAAAGATGTGTCACTGGTAGCGAATAGATAAAATTAATAATACAAATAAATAATTACAACAGTACTAAAGAATGTATTCTCGCACCATGTAACATCCCTTAAATATTAAACATTCCTTTAGAATATTGAAATTTTGAAAAAATTTACATTTGCTACCTTCTGAACGCGAACACGCTGTGTACGTCTCCGAAAGCGATGTTTGACTAGCTCGCAGTGGTTTCATCTGACGCTAAGCTTGTTTGACGGAGGAATAAATTTCATATCGGAGAACGGTCCCACGGTTTCTATTATCAGTAATGTAAGCGACACCGTTCCGTGCTGCACAGAATTGATTCTTGCGTTTCTATGTCGACGATCGGGCTGGCGAGGGGTGGCTCCGTCGCCGTGTCCCTGATTTCCGTAAATCCGGATCTGGAGACGAGATAGGGGATCTTTATCAGCGAGGTAGCGTGCGATTCACGGCTACGATATCCACTGTGCATAACATAATCCGACCGGTTTTCGGTATAAAAGAAAACCGATGCCTCAACTCGGTGAAAGGAGTTTCTTCCCATTCTATTATGGGAATCTTGGAACGTCGCATCGACACGCTCCAATTGTCATCTGCATTACGACCGTCCGCTGTGTTATATTCCGAATGGAGGATCCCCGCGGCAGGTGGAGGAGCAAAAGATTCTGAAATATTGAAACGCGGAAAACGGTCCCGCCACTTTGCACCCCCCTCCCCACGCCCTCGCTTTACACTGCGCCGCATCTATGCAACGACTCTATCTCGCGCTTTCTGTTTCCCCGTCTTATCTCCCATCTCTCTATCGAAGCATTTTTCTCTTACTTCCCTTCGCCCGATTATATAAAGATTTAACCAACTGCCAAAAGCAGCACGCGTTTCGTGCGCGATTGCTTCGTACCTCGCACGCCTCTTTTGATATAAAATTTTCAGACATAACTGATTTTTAAGCCATCCGTATCCAGCACTCCTGAATAAAAACTATTCAAAATTTTCGTGTAACATTAAACATTCTTCTAAAACAGATACATAAACAGAAATACATTTGTTTGCGATTCGATTCAAACAAAAACTGACTATGTTCCTAACTAGAATTGCTTGGACGTAATAAACATATACGCATCTCCACGTTTAACCACCATCGCGCGCACAACAGAAAATCATTTTACGTTTATTATATCACACCTTCCACGCCGTCTCAAGAGCATTTCACACAATTTACGTTTCCCATCGAGCAATATCCGCGTTCAGTCACGCATATTTATTATCAAATCAGCTCCTTTCCGTGAGTAATCCACAGATCCTGCCCGGTACGTAAACGTGTTCTCGCACCCATCCCCTTAGATCGACTTCCAGCCCCCGGAGCCCCGGCGTGAAGCACCGGCAGTGCGAGTTTCTCGCGCGATTGAATTGAGCCGCTCCGGTTGCAATTTCGTGGACCTGCGCTGGATCGAAGCTACCTCACGAATTTCCGCCCCTATCTATCGGCGCTCTTTCAACGCCGGATAAAAGAAGATCGTGGCGAGTGTGCGGCGGGGACGCGAACTAGACTAGCGTTAGGAGAAGCAAGGGGACGTAGGGAAGGGAACTACGGGTGAATCTGGACGACTAGCTGTTGAACCACGGCATAGAAGCGGGGTTCGGGCGAGGGGAAACGGAAGGAAGTGGCCGAAGGGAAAGGGAAGAACGAAGGCGGGCGAAAACGAAGAGCGTCGATTTCTTAGTGTAGCTAGGAGAAAGAGACGAGTGAATCGGTTCGAGCGGTGTGTGCAGACCTCCGGAAGGTCGCGAAGTGTCTCTCCCGCGCCACTCCTCGCGTTTCCTCTTCCGTCCCTTTTCCTCTGTTCCACTCCCGCCATCTACCCCGGTACATCCGTCTGTGTTCGGTGCTATCCAGAATGCTGATCTCATCCGAGCCAACTTGACCCCTTCGTCTCGTTCATACTTCGGCGAACTTAATCCATCGCCGAGGTGTTCTCCTTCTTTCTCTATTTCTGTGCGTTGCCTCCGGAAAATCTTCCATCCAGAGGGGAGAATTTTAAATTCAAACGTAAGTGGACCTCTCGAGTCGTCCTCGTCGTCGTCGTTGTCGTCGACGTCGCAGTCATCCTCCTCGTAGTCGTCGTCGTCGTCGTCGTCGTCGACGTCGTAGTGATCCTCCTCGTAGTCGTCGTCGTCGTCGTCGTCGTCGTCGCCGTCACCGTTGTCGGCGACGTTGTCCCGTTTTGCGCAATTCCTCTTCTCCAGCGCTTCGTATCGCAGCGCGTCGCCGTCACCCTCTAGGCGTGGTCGTTCCAGATGCATGCATTTCTAGCTGCAGGGCCTGCAGGTCGCGCCCGGCTCACTTACCGAGCCAGGAAAAAATATCACCGGTGAGAAAGGAGAAGAAATACGCGGGGAACACCGGGAGAAATAGGTGGTCGCGCGCGCCACCCTCCCGCAATCTCCAGCGCACCGCGGAACCACCCCGCGACTGAGGAGCGGAGATAACGGCGTCACGCTGAAAATACACGAGGCGCTGATAAATGAAATTTCTTTAAATAATTCAAGGAGCCGGCTCGCGGAGAGTCGAGAATCCGCGCGGTCGAAATCCAAGTTGAAACTGCACCGAGCGGAGCGAGCCGCGCGAATTGCATTCTCGAAGCAAGTCTTGTTAAGCCCAAACCCCAAGCCAAGGAACGATAAATATTCATTACTCATACATCGGTGGTGTGTAGATTTCTATTCAATGACCCGTATTCAGGAAAGGAAACTACGACGGTATTGATATCAAGTTTTCCGGGCGTACCCGTGATCCGATGCCGGACCGTAATGTATGTATAAAATAAGTTTTCCCGGGGATAAGTTCCCTAAGTTGGAGGGATTATAGGGTTGCACGTCTGACTGCTTCGGTATTCTGAATTACAAAGTACCGGGGTTGGAATTCCTAATTAGCTCGCCCCCAGTTTTAGTTGGTTGCTTTTCGTACGACCCAGTAATGCGAAATTGAATCCACGGGAACTAACAATCTGTTTGAAAGCTCGCGTTACCGCGAACTTGAGATGTATCGATCACTATTAACGGCGCCTGGAACTTCGTGCGCGGCTCTAATTGCGCGCGTGGGTACTTGGAATGACAGTTCAAGGGAAGTGTCTACGTGGACTTATAAGTAATTCAAAAGTGACGATCGCTAACGAAATATTCGCAAGATGATCTTTCGGCGCGTATAATAATGACAAAAAGAAAATTTGACGTATCAAGGTAAAGCAACCGATCAAGGCGTTTAAAGTAAATATTCATTCTTTACGGATCACGTTCTGCGAGGAATTTTTTATTGAAATCTATATGACTATACGCAGTTCAAATTCAAACATATTTTCTGTGTTCTATAATTAATATAGAGTTCAACACTGACATGTGCCAGTGTGACAACCAATGAAGATTCCGGCGGCATGTGCGAAACATAGAAAACTCGCTCAATCTTGAACATATTAAGCGCGGTTTCCTAGCTGAAACTCGTGCTCCTCATGGCCGCCGAATCGATCAAGCAACCCGCAAGTGGACTTTTGAAGATGGACCTTTCATCAAGTTCGAAGCGTCTTCTAAGTAGCCCCGCGCGACTCGATCACGCTGCGCAGATCCGAGACACATGGCGCGTTCCACGCTATGCACGATGAGAACACGAAAGTATCGATCCGGTGTTCGTATTACTCGCGGACTTTAAAGCCGGCTGAAACTTCGGAAATTGCCGTGGCATACGTCGGTGCAATCGGTTGAGCGCGCTAGCTCGATTTCGGGAACGACCGCCGGCTAGCATTCGCCGATCAATCCCCTCCTATCGTTTCATCCACGGCGACTACGTTATTATTTCTCCGGTTATTATTCCAGCTATTATTCCGATAATGGGCGCAAATATTCCTTCCCCGAACACCGCGCGAGAGAGAAAGAAGATGGCGAAGGGGTTGGATACGCCGAGAGCATCCTAGATTTCAACGATCTGATTCCTCCTTGCAAGATTACATGGGTTGAAATGGCTCGGGGACCCTTTTAACTTGTTGCACGCGCGAGTGTTTCTCTCTTGTCACCGGTTTGCGTGTAATTAGGTTCCAACGACTCAGAAACGTGAGAAAACTTTTAAATAATATCGTATGAAAACATACATTAAATCCAAAATACGACATACTGTACAGTACTAGTACAATTGATACAAATATTGACGCGTTTAAGATAATACAAAACTCCCAGCAAACAAAAATGAAAGTACAAAAGTTACAGAATACTATTTCGTTCCTCCAATAGAGAACTCCATAACACGTTCCATCCCATCCAGAATAATTCTAGATAACGCTCGAAGTTAAGGTTAAACGACATCCGCGTGACAACCAGAACGCAAACAGCCTACGCAGTCTTCGGAAGTAGTTCGCAGACTTGCCGTAGGCAGCCAATTAAGTGGCGTACGCGTATATCGCGGAATCACCCCGTAATGCAACGCGTAAACAATCAACACACGGCGCATAATAATCCCCCGGTGTTTCTGTCTACGTGCTCACCTCATCAGCCATCGGTTCCTGAAAATTTTCAGCAGCCTTTCACACGGAGACGCAGGCGGGGGCGTTGCGAGGAAAGTCGCGCGTACTTCTCCCGTCTAATATTTCACGAGCCGTGCGCGCTCGCGCGAGTCGGAGGGGAAAAAGTCATTCAATTCCCGCGGCAAGCGAAACCGGGCGCGGAACAAAAATCCCCCGACTCTCGTAAACAAACGAACTAGGGAGATGGTCTCGTGATTCCGCGCACTCGGCGCGTCGCGATAAAATTACGAATCCGCCGATCCTACGGCTTTCCCTCTCTATCTGCCCTCCTCCACTCCTGGACTCCATCGCCAACCCTCCCACACCCGTTCGCCCCGAGCTGCGTAATTTCACGCTGGGGTATGACGGGCACGATTTCAAATTCCGAACTCTGTTTGACTCTCTCGAACACCCTGCCAATGATTGGCGCACTTAACCGATCGCATTTCGCATTCAAACGCTTCGCTGTCAAACGCCCGAACATATGAGGCCCTATGATGCTTCGGGCTCGGTTCGGCCTCTGTTGATCGAAGGGTGGAGAGTGCTCGGCCGCGTCGTCTACGCGCCCGCAGCCTGTTTAATGTTAGAGGAGGGAAAAGAGTCGGAGGAGGCCGAGTGCATCGCGATCGTCGGCCGCGTTCGCCCGCGCTCGCGGAAATTGAACGCCCCTGCTGCGACTATTGTATCGCTTCGCCGCTTACTAAACGATTTTGGAAATCGACCGTGCCGCGTTATTGCTGTGTTGTGCTGCCGATAATTGTACTGGGAAGAGACTTTCTTTGTGTCGACTCATATACTCTTCGTATAATCGTGTGATGAATCCTCTCTAATATCGAGATAGATTTAGAATGAAAATTTCTGGTTAATAGACGACTGTTTCGAACAAAAATGTCAATGTATAGATAGTTTCGAAACCTTCGAAGATCGATTATTTCTTCGAAATCGAATGTTTCAAGCATAACAATTACTAGAGGATGAAATCGGTATTCAATACCTGAGAGTCTACAGTAGAGTACACTATTGCGAGAGACGCGTTTAATCAAGTATTCTTCGTCAGTAATATTGAACGTCACATAAGACTGTACTCCACGTCATCGAGAACTCTCACGTAGAATCTTAATAATATATTTTTCTGGGTGGAGCGCGGGGGTGGTTCGCGAGCGTCCATTATTCTCCGTAAGACAACGGTCCGAGGAGACTTCGAACGTTGGGGTACCCTGGGTTTCCTCGAAATTTCTTGAATTGATCATTGTGCCTAGCAAAAATTCTGTCGCGACGGTGCTCGTGGAAAAAAGAGCCGGAGAGGCGCGTAACCGTGAGCGTCTATATCAGCGAACGACTCCATTATAGAGGAGCGCGCGGAGCAGCGGCCCATTATTCCCGTCGTCGGCGCGGGATCATATATGCGGCGTATTCGAAATACAGGATTGAATGGGAGGGAAAGCCAGCGGTGTGAGCTCTGGAGTAGCAATAACTCGGAGATTAAAACAGAATTAAAGAGTGTGCTGGATGTGTATCTGTGTCAAGCGGCAGACAGGCCAGAGAGCCATCCGTTGTCGAGGTATCGAAGTAACCGCGCCGAATAGGGGAAAAAGGGGGAAACAGGGGGAGGAAAGGGAAAAAAAAGAAGTAAAAGCTGGGGGATAAATAAGCGCCAATGTTCGTTATGTCCGTTGCCTCTCGCGCGCTCCTTCCATAGGCGCGTGTCGCTCCACCACGCTGTCGTTTTGCCGCGATAAACAATAACGGCGTTGAGTGAAGATAGGCTGAGCACAACCGAATGGTAGGCTCATCGTGAATCGTTAATTAATTTCCTGATTATTCGCTAATCCGATTTCCGACGACACAACCGCCACTGAGCTTTAAAACGACACGGAACAAGGCTGCGCGGCGGTGCTCGTTCTCCTTGCCTAACCTTATCAATTTTTCTCGTTGAAGGATTCTTTTGACATGTCTTATTTCGCCGCGCCGATCGGATTACCGCTGCGACTCGATGTTGAATGCGCGCGGACCCGATTTTTGATCCAGTTAACCAACTGGATCGGTTATCGTGTTCACCCCCCCCCCCCAGCCCCCCATCCGCTAACCCTTTTCTTTTTTCGGTGAAATATCGCGCCTCTCGATTGGAATATCTCGGCACGAACGGTGTTGTTATTTTGCTCGGAAGTGTCAACCCTGTAATGTAGTATGAAAGTTGGCCCCGCACGTCCAACTCGTAGTTTCGTTTCGCCCAAATACTGCGACGCGAGAGTTTTAAACCGGAAAATTCGGAGCCCGGGCTACAGTTTATTTCCACTGTGCCTTGAATTGTAATCTGCCGGCGCGGCGCTTGCTGTTGGTACTTCTGCGTCTAAAAATTGTATAATATCCCCGCGCTTTGCGAACACACCGTGTAACTTCTGTTTTTATAAAAGTCCGCCGTAAACTGGCGGAATCATTTTTCTAATTGTACAGGCGCGCCCGTGAATTATGGACATACTTTTGACGATAAAATACGGGTGGACTGTAAGCTTAATAACGCGCTGCCGGCCGCGGAACCCTACGTACACAATAGAAAATTTACATATTATAAATGAATTTTGTAATATGTTTGGTGTACATTGGTATATTAATCGAGTGCAAATGTAATACAAGAATAATATTGCTTATGGAATTAATTAGCACAAAATTGTACGTTCGATAAGATACGTATAACGTTACAGGAATGCACGCACGCATCCCGTAATTCCGCTTAATCATAAGGATTGTTTTATACTGTGATCGCACAATTATATTCGTACAAATTATACACGCTTTCAGTGGAATGAAATTCATTATGAATGAAATTCATTAACAGCTTACGATGTTCTTAGTATTCATAAGTTTTAATAATGTAGCATATTTGATTATTTCATTAAGGAAAACTGACTTTTTACTCATGAAAAGGTAATTACATCTGATTTGTTGCACAAAAACAAACTCACGTGCTTCAGTACTACAGTTTTAAGAATTTTAAGTTTCAACATGTTATTTGATATAAATTACCAATTTTCAGGATATGTCGTCACTAAACAATAAAATATCTTTAATACTGTATACTACTATATAATGTTCAAAATTTCATTGAGTCTCTCCGAAATCATATTTTGAGATATCATATCTCGTTGAGGGAACTTTTTGAGTTTTCAGTATACGCTGACTGGTGCAAATAGATCCATCACTCGTTGCCTCGTTCTATGATGATGACAATGTCCTGAGCTGTCCTGAGTACTACCTAACAGGTTCCGACGAGACCTCGCGGAGTCTGGTGGAAGCAATATGCGATAGCTGCTCAATCATTTTCAGCTTAGAGAGCACCGTCACCGTGGAACCAGATTTTCTGATACGCGATCTTTTACAACGCGGTGGTGGTGCCATGGGTGGCGTCCACGTTCTTTGCTCGCTATTATAAGAGCATAATCAGGAATTGGAAAATACGAAAATGCATTAAAGAAGAATGCCTTCAAGGAAATATTAACTCAGACTAAATTCAACAAACAGAAATTCATTTCAATCCGAGTGATCTCGAAACAACTGGTCTGGTGAATGTCTGTATGTCACGTAATTTCGATGAAATTTTGACAAAAACTATTGTAGTAGAGCAATCATATTTTGAATATTCTATGAATATAGATGCGTGCACATAGTATCAAATTATAATCTATAAGTTTCTTTGAAGTAAATAAAACATGCATTTTGTTACTTGTTCTTTGTAGTGTTATGTTGTATTATATTAGATATATTATAACGAGCATTATTTGTACCATTTAGATTAAAAAACTAATTAACATTTACGATTTAAGTAGTTTTTAAATGCATCTAAAATTACGGTAAAGAAGCTCGTGTAACTCGATGAATTTAATTAATGCGAATCTACGTACGTCAGGGCTCGCAAGAGTTGCATAATTACATTAATACACGGAGGATACATAGGAGCTTGAAACAATTTTAAAAATTATGGCCCACATAAAAAATGTATGATCCTCAGTTTCGTAACTGCGCGATGGTTGTTGCCATAGGAACGAAATAAAAGAGGAGGATAATCTGCACGCTTAGCTAGAAACTGGCACGACCTCGCAGCTGTAACTTGCAAAGCGAGAAATGGTTTTTCTAGATATTCCGGTTACGGAGTGTTTTTTAAATGTGTGGGAGAATTTCGGTGCACCGCACTAATGAAATTAATGGAAAGCTATTTTTTAAATATAAGTCCGATAATATCCACTTCATAAATCGTATAATATTCGAAACTGAATAAATAAAATGATTTTTAATGAACGTTTCGATTATAAGAAAGTAATTCGGAAAATATTTGACTAAAATACGGGAGTACATATATTTCAGTATATTTCACAATGGAACCTAGAATAATTGGAATTTGATTTGCTAGACCATTGATTATCAGAATTTTCTGTTTCGAGTATGCAGAATCTGCTGTACCATCATTCGTAGTTGTACTGCATTACAGTAAACATTACTAATTGCACCATTAATATGGTGATTAATTTCTAACCGTGTAAGTTACAACAGGTGCAACGTACGATTTGTTAAACTATACATTACGCATTGTGTATCATGGTTTATTGAATATAAAAATATTGAAGATAGTAACAGCTAATATTAACAAAACTCAAAAAATTCATTTCATTAATTTCTAAATTGAAAATTTAATTCTTGACTAAGAAATGGTTTTTTGCAGTCGATGTACTGTAGCATTTTCCTGATATCAGGATTGAATGTTCAAGACAAACGTAGACTTAACGGCAAAAGTAGAATACCCCTCTCTTCTTATCACTTATTAAAAGTATAGTGATTCTATTGAGTGCAGTTGTAAAGGAAATCGTAAGGCAAGGGGTTAAACTGCGATATCTTGGTAATCGGAAGTCCTACCGGCATAAAACCAGAAACAGTTTAAAGAAGAAGAAATCCCACTTCTAACGATCTGGAAAAGGCGCAGTGAAATTCGTAATATAAAGTTTTATAAGGTAATATAAAGTTTACTTTACTCGAATTGGATCTTAGTACATTGTAGCCATTTTTATTGCTAATAAATGAAGGATAATGCGAGGAACTATTACGTTCGCATCATTTGTTTTAAGCAGGATTTTTAAAAGTGCGGGCTATCATCTTTTAATGGATCGCAAAATACGTAAAACGAGTTGCGACGGACACAAAAGAAATATACATTAATATTTATATTGCGGTCCGTATAAAAAAAAATAGACGACCACGAGTATTTCTATTAATATCGACGTTTCTTATTATAGCGTTTCAAGTGACGTCAATTGGATACGCGCTATAACAAAAATATGCAACATTAATTAATCTTGATTAAACGAACTTAATTTATCACATAAAATTAGTATTTCTAATTTCTCACTACATATTCCGGATTCCAATATAAAATTTGATGGATGAAAATCAAAAACTCGATCTCGAAGATCAGAGTTATTAACGTAATTAATTTTAATGAGCACGGGAATCTCAAGTGGGAAGCTGCTTCAAAAATGAGTCGCGCACGCGTTGCACGGGCAGAGGGACGTTCCAAGATATCCCGTCGAATATTACAAAGACTCGAAAGTTCGTGGAGATCGTCGCGTAATCAGTTTCCTCGAGGCCGATTAAAGCGAGGTCGATCGAAGTTCCGTCGCGTCGTGAATATTCCGGGCGTATTTGAAGAGCGGCCGTGTCCGCGAGCCGCGAGGCGCTGATTAATATTCCAAAGTAATCGGACAGGGCGTAGGGGGGCTGTAACGGAGACGTTTATCGACATTAACGGGTGCGGGGGATAGTTTCGAATTTCAAAACGAGCAAAAGCTCGACGAGAACAGCAATTTGCCGGTGTATTCGGCAGCCGCGCTAATGAAAACTTCGCTAACTGCGGCCAAAACTAGTTTCGGATTAGAACAGAGAGCGAACAAAAGCAGGCCAGGCGGGACGGTCGGAACGGAGGAAAGGAATTACTTTGAATAGTTGTGCAAGATCCGCCGGTGTGCATTAATCAGCGGAATTTATGAAACCGTAGAACGCGGCGGCGTCCGACGAACAATGTAACGCTTTAGAACTCGCGGATGGAAAATCCAAGAGCGCATCCGCGGCGATGTTTCCCGAGCGCGCTGGAAGAACGCTCGAATTTACATATCGAGTTCTGATGAAAGCGCGACCTTGATTCTCCGACCGATTCAGACGCAATAAAACTTTCGTCACGGTGCGAAACTCGCGCGGGGCGAAGTTACGCAGGATTCATGCGGCCGTCGCCGAAGATCGGGACGAAGTAATGGGCGAAGTTGGATATTCAAAAAGTCAGCGGTGGAAGTAAATTTGATTTCCGACTGCGCGCGATCATAGGTCAGCAGTTTTTTTTCTTCTCGAACCTTTCTTTGTCTCCTTCTCTCTGTCCCTCTGCTTCCCATTCGCTCACGCTCTCACCCCGTCTCTGTTCCTCTCGGTCGAACCTTTCTCTCGGGGAGCAGCGAGGCCAGAAGTTGCGCAAACTCGTCAAGGGTCGTATTTGCTGGAAGGGCGGGTATTGCGAGTGACAGCTGGCTGTTCATTATTCCTGGATTACTCGACTGCTGCGCCGAGATGGAGAATTGGCATAGAAAGAGAGAGAGAGAACGGAGGGGAGAGAAAGAGAAGGAGAGAATCACGGCAGAACGGTTGGATTGAGGGAAAAACAGAGTGGGAAAGAGAGAAAGAGAGAGAGAGTGTGTGTGTGTGTGTGTGTTTGTATGTGAAAGAGAGAGAGAGAGAGAGAGAGAGAGAGAGAGAGCACCAAAAACCATGCTTACCACTCAGCAAAATAGATTCTATTTTGTTGGGTTTGTCATTAAATGTTCTCAGTCCTAAAGATTTCCCATAAATTTTCCCGCTATTTTTGTCGGTTCTCTCTCCGAGCGGGCTACATGTGTTAAAGGAAACGAAAAGACAGGATCGGAATTGCTTCTGTAACAGTGGGCTTAAAATTTTCAGGGCTCACGGGTCACCCAATAAAGCGCAGCCCTTTTTTACACGTAATCCCTTGACCTCGACTCTATTCTCCTCCGCTGAGTTTTGTAGCGGTGCCCTGCGCCTTATGAGCCGTAAAATGGCACTGATAGATCGATTCTGTCATTCTTCGCGTTTTGCGTCGCTTTCTTCTATACCTTTCGATTATCACTTACACCGGCAGAAGGGTTTCTGAATTGTAAACCCACGTTTATAAAAGGGTATATCTTTCTCCTCGAGCACGCCGTTGCTATCATTTGTTCTTTTATCAAGAATGAATAAACGGTGAACTTCGCTGAACCAATCGCAAGGCTGGGAACAGTACGCAGGTACAACGCATTCGTAAAACCCCGGACGTTCTGTTCGAGAACTCGTTCGCCGTCTAAACTCGGTTTATACGTTGAGCATCTCGTTACACAGCTCAATGGGCGAAACTGTCCGCCGATAGAGCGGTTTTACGAGAACTCGTAAACCATCATGCGGTCCTGGCTAAATACTTAGTATCAGCTCGAGCGTCCGCGGCATTGTCTACGAGGGTCGTTTCACCGTGAAAAGGGACAGGATGTTACGTTTTAATTACGTTCAATGTCGTTTTATGATCCATAGGATCTAGCCGTTTTTCGGTATTTAAATAAAGGACACAAAATGCAGTTGATTCATTTAAGAACAATCTTTCTTTTGCTAAAGAACTTCTTTTTGCAGCTATTTATGTAACGTATACAGAGATTTTGGAAAATTTCGTACATTTGGAATGCCCCATCTAATTGTCTTCAGAGTGTCGTGATTAAATTTTCAAAAATGGCAATCTTCCGAATTAGTACGAGTTGGCGATATCTAATTATCAAAAATCACGATCGCCTGAATTTTTATGGGAGTACAGGAAAAGCACGAATCATCAGAAATGGACAGATATTGGTTATCTAGACGGATTCAATTGCTCTCCACGGGTTGATATTAAATTCGGCTAGGACCAGAGTCAGGTCCCAACGCATCCTTGGGGAGCGGCTTTTAAATCAGTACACGTCTCACAGTTTCACGATGTGCCGGCACCTTTTCTTTCACCGGTGACCTCCTCCCCGTCAGCCACGGTTTTAATAAGGCTTGATTACAAGCTTTACGACGTCTGGCAACGTCACGCGTACCGCTTGATGGCCCTTCCCGTATAAGGACGAAATTCAAGTGTGCCGCGGCCACGAGTAATTAAGTTTGCAAGTGGCTCTGGTGCCTTCGTCGCGGAAAGATGTCTTCGTATCGCGATTTCGCTCAGGCCGACTTCCATGGCTCTCGTTGCTGTGTTTTCTATTTATAAAATAATATGTATAAACCTTATAACTTGATTTCGATTATCGGTGGATACTCGAAATACTAGGTTGGCTAAAAAGATTTGTTTTACTCTTCAATGTAGCATTTCTATTACAATATACTAATAAATATTGCAAATAGATAAACTAAAAGATAATTGAATACTTTCGAGTAAAATATGTAACGCATATTTCATTGAAGTTTAAATGAACATAGTGATATTTATTTAAACATCAGTGAGAGTGGTCGAGACTTTTTAAGGTTGTAAAATAGCAACTTCGATAGGAATAATCGTACGACTTATGTTTACAATGCAATAGTGAAAACTTGTGAACCTCATATTTTTAAATTTATTAGGATGTTCTGTAGTAGATCCGGCTCGAAGTACCGAAAAATGTGACGTCGCAGCGTGGAAACCTCGATAGTTGCACGCCCGTACACGAATACTAACGCGGATTTAATTCCTCGGCTGGGGTTGTAAATCCCAGCTTTAACTTTATGTCTCGTTAATACTCGCGACGCTTCGATTTCCAAATTTCTTCAGAAATCGACTGATTCGACTCTGATCTCCGAATGATTGAGATCAGACCACTAGTTTCTCACGATACTGAGAACCCGATTGATGTTGCGCGTTTCGAGACGAACGAATTCTCGAATTTCGAATTGGATGCTTCTTCGGAGTGTGAAGCTGGAGTGTAGTTGTCCCGAACGATGGACTGAATGTGTTTGTCCCGAACGATGGACTGACTGAATGTGTGAATGAATGAATATCTCGTTACTCCGTAAAAACACTGAGTATCTGAGAATATCGTCTCTCCGAACGGTTGAGTGATTCTGAACTATTCTGATTGATGTTAACTGCGTAACTGTGTAAAACACTGATAACTGAACTGCGATTCTGCGTAACTGCGTAAAAACTGATGCGAGTGCGATCCTGTAGGTGTTTTTATACAACACCTACAGGTTTTGTGTCGAGTGCGCTGATTGGAAAGTCGAAAATACCCAATCGGCGCATAATTTCAAAAATCGGGGGTGTCTTGGACGACGTCCCTTGGCCAGCCCTCTTGGTGCAAGGGTGAGGGCAATGGCCACGTGCGAGGGATCCTCGAAGATTTGCCGATGCCTTAGAAATTTCCTCCAAGTTGACTCATGTCTGGCGGAACCGTTACGAACGAGGTTCGCGTCGACCCTTCGGAAATTCCCGGTGTATGGAAGTAAAAATTCCAAAACTATTGTCTGGACATGCGCGAATTAACTAAATGATTTTATCATGGTTTAGGGTGAAATTGCCCCTTGTAACTAAAATAAATAAACTGAGTTCGAAAAAAGCTAAACCCGAAAATAAATTTGTTGGCACGTCGATATCATAAACGAACCTTCGAGGATTTTCGCCGTTTTGTTCCGCATCGGACGGAACAAGGATGAACCGCGAAGAAGAATATTAAAACTACTGATTTGTAGT
The DNA here is from genome assembly GCF_051020985.1 of Nomia melanderi. Taxonomy (NCBI): domain Eukaryota; kingdom Metazoa; phylum Arthropoda; class Insecta; order Hymenoptera; family Halictidae; genus Nomia; species Nomia melanderi. Next base: position 7,370,093 of record NC_135004.1, on the reverse strand, counting down.
ATGAATATTTTAAGAGACATTGGGTTAAGATGATTTAACAACTCGATTTATTATTTTATTAAATATCAATTTAAATTAATGATCCTAAACGACTGATAAATCTTCACCATGACAATTTATGACAAAGGATAATTTTAATATACTATCGACCTTGAACGATTAACCGGTGTTTACGTGAATAACATCGGATTTAGTTCTCGCAGTGTCGACGTTAAAAATCGACCAGGTATATTATTTTGATAGAATGGTCAGCGTTTGTCACTGTCTGGATGCCAGTGATACGAATCAATAGCAAGATCGTAAATCATATGACAGAGACAGCAGCCGAATCCAGTCTGTAGCGTGACTATCTACAAACTCATTTTTCTGTTTTATCTTTCTTTTCTATATGACAGCGATGTTTGGAAAAGAAATAAGAAAGATATTGACAGAATTTAATTCAGTGCTAATATTTGATTATTCCGAAAGGAAATTTATTGTACATTGCGTAGCTTTAAGAGCAAAAATGTTGTCGTTTACCTTGAGAAGTTTCACTTAAAATATTTACTCAGTGCTTATCGAGAGTAAGCTTCTTCGAAGAATATGTTGTCACTCGGGAAAGTAGTTATAAATTTTTCACTTGCATCTGTGAGAACTGCACCCTTGGCAATAGCGGATAAATTTGTTTCTTCTTCCCAACACTGGATATTCAAAAAACAAGTTCAACAGTAATAGTACAACATTCCTTATTACAAACAAAATCTAATCAACACATTAAGCTAATTAACCAATTTTCAAATCATTATTTTCTATATTGATACGAAATCAGGAGATCGTTAACAATTCTTTTTCAGCGCAGAAAAGAAGAAAAGACCTAACGCGAGTGAATGTTAATAGTCACTAAGATTTACTGGCACCTTAACTTTGTTCCAGTTACTTACGGATCGTAAAACCAAAGTACACGATTCTGTGGATAAACGAGCGTGACACATTTCGGGCTTAGAATCTTTAATGATCGTTATACGATTTCCCGTGCTACTGACTGGTAGGTTTTTATTACGCGAAAGTCTGACTTCGAATCTTAAACGATGTCGTGCATGAACTGACAAGTAGTCCTTACTTCGCCGAATCTTGTTACCAGCTAATAGTTACAGTTTATAACTCCAGTTAAACACAATTGTGCTTGGCATGTCTGTTAATTTTCCAAATGTCTTTCACCCATTCATATCAAATAGAATTAAGCACAGTAGGGCACAGGACTCATAGTACCATTATGTTCCACGTAAACCTTAAACTAATAGCAACAATTAAACATTTAAAATTTCATTAGAAGAATTCGAACGAAAAAAGGATATACTAATTATACGTCATCAACATTTCATTTTGTTACTGCTTCTAAATGAATTCTATACCATAATCCAAGAACTTAACAATTCATTTCAATCTCTTTCAATATAACTAATACCTATATTTAACCACTATAAATGCCATTAAAGTTGATTAAAAATTTTAAACGAATGAAAAAGGATATCGGAAATGGATTTGAAATTTTCCAATAGAATCGATTGAATCTTTGATTCAGCGTACTCTGTTTCGTGACAGTTTTGCTGTTCACGCAACGCCCGATGTAACGCTGATAATCTAATCGGCAGCGGTGACGCAGACCGAACAAACTAGCGGCCAATTAATTATCTAGTAATTTTCGCGTAGTCACGTGGTCGGTGTTCGAACGCGGCATTAGTCACTTTGAATCAGAAATATCCGTGGCGACGCTAATTGACTTCTTAACTAATTGCATTAATGTCGCGGCACTGTCTTGCGCGCACGCGGGCTCCGGCACCAGTGCCACGCGTGCGGGCAGGAGGAAAATGAACGCGCGAAGTCCTGGGAATGAATCATGGATACGCATATAAATACTACACGGTCGGGCTTAGAAAGGAGCAGGTAGCTCCGACGCGTATTTAATATGCAAATTGAAGAAATGGGATTGTACCGTGCTGTACGCGGACCGTGATATTTTGAAGCCGACCGCTGCGAGGATTATATCCTTGCGTTCCACCTGTATTGATATTATGCAAATCCGGGCTCGCGTGAGCCGCATCGAGTGCTTTTAATGTCTCTTTGTATCAAGCCGATACGCGTTATTCCCGCGCGTCTACGACTCCTCCCGATTGCCGATTAACTTCGTCGGATTAGGTTGCAATATGATTTCATTTACTACGGCCGCGTTATACATTTCAACCAGTTACATAGCTGTTTGCAAGCTCTTTGAAGAGTGTGTACTTACCTTAGTTGTACGTATTCTTATCTATAAATAATTTGTTCAACATTTTCATTCAAGTAATATGTACCTATAAAATTAACTGTTTGGAAAACGAATATTCTCTTAAACAGTTAACTGTTTTTGGGCGAATATATTCGTCGCATCGCTAAATCTTGCCATTTCTTCATGACTAGTATACTCGTCAAAAACAGCTGACTGGTTAATTGTCCGGGGCGCGAGCACAACCAATTCGCATTTGTTTTTATCAACGAATTGTTATGGTCTGCAACTCTCATTTGAAAGAATGTAATTTAAACAATATCGTACTCCACATTTTTTGTGTATAATGAAAATTATTATTGATCGTCTATTTTTACTGTAGTTTTCAAAGATCGTAAATATCGTTATGAATGTCAAAAATCGGTATTGAACGATAACGTGGAGTTTCAGGAAGTGTTTATTACCGGCTGCTGAGATCGACGTTGACACAGAATCGAGATAAAAATTTAATCTTCCTTGCTCGGATGATTCCCGAAGCTTCGCGTGATTTACTCTCGCGTTCCTTTCTGTTCCCGGTTTTTCGGTCGATGGAGAAACCAGAAACTGTTGAAGAATAAACAGGGATAGGACACGGCACGGTGGAAAAGAGTCAAAGGAGACAATAAGGGTGGCAGGGGCGATTAGAGGGGAGAGGGACGAAGGAAACGGGACTGTCGTGTCAGGAAGAAATGAAGACAGAGCTATCAGTTACAGAACACCGTCTGCACGGAAGCAATTCATTCCGCCTCACTGTTCAACCCTTATGCGTCCAACGTTTTCCGCCATCTTTTAAATCTTATACTTCACCGACTTTTGATCTTTCACACGTTCCTCGAATACGCCGCGCCCGGCGTGAAAGAAACTCAAAGAAGAGGATAATATTAACGATACTGCGAACGAAACAGAGTGATTCCAGATAACTTTCGAATGGATGCGATATCAATGGCGATATATGGAGTATTCCCTTTAATCGGATTCGCTCAACGTATCCCGCAATAAATTTTAGAGTGAAGCTTAAGTCACCAACCGCAAAGCTATTCGTTCAAAATCAAATTTCAGTGAGTTACGAAATTTATCGAAGAAACACTGACTTCAATGTAATCGCTCAAACATCTAATTCTTTCCCTTCGATTAATCGAATTAATACATTTTCCATCTGAAAATATAATCCCTGGCATTATTTTTCATTGCAGTAACGCTGTCCATATATACGGAAAAAAAGGATATTAAAATCCAAATTGCCCACAGCGATTGCTTCACGCGCCGAGGAAATATTTCGATGTATAAAATTACTGGCTTCGAAACCCGCGTCAAGTTAAAGTGACGCAAGAGGTTCGCCCTATCGGCGCGCGTTGTTAATATCGGAACATCGAATTCAAAATTCACCATTCAAATTTGACGCGTCGACGAGGGAATACCATTTTTTTTCGGCAGGAGCGGTACGCGGCTCCGGTTCCCCCGGGAGCCGTAAAACGACATCTCCATATTTAACCCTAGCCAAACGGGCGTTCGAATCGGGCGGGCACAATATACAGTACGTAATCGTCGTTACGATGCACTTAAAACGCGGTACTCGTCACCGCCGCCAATGGAATTACAAAAGCGTGATCGGCCTTAATCCTGCCGGCTCGTAACTCATAATACCGGTTTACGAGCGTCTACACGACTCCGTACGCTCGTATTAAGAGCCAAATTCGCGCCCGAGGGGGCTGCATTAACCGTAAAGAGCAATTCCGTGGACCGCAATGGCAATCCGTCTTAACCCGGGATGGCGAACCTCGGAAACGAGGGGAGCAGAGGGGAAGAGACAGAGAAGGGGGGAGAGGAAGAGACCGTCCGCTCGATGACAAAATTGTAATATTCATACGCCGCCGGGTATATACCTTGCGCGACCCGAAACGCGTCATTAAGAACGCGAATGTCGTTTTAATTACCGTGCCGAACATCGAGAAAGAAGACCGCCGTAACGGGCACGTGTTAAATGTTCCGTAACCCCCACGCTCTGACAAGATTCCGTTACCTGTGTCAAAGTTACGTCGCCTATTAACCGTTTCAGCTTCAGCGACATTTTTAGTGGAACTTTATGGAACTTTATGGGGTACTTTGGTTTCCTCTTCGTGTATAATCTTACTGTCTACGCTGCTTCTCGTTGTTACATCAATTTCGGGTTACACGGTTTCCTTAGGACTCTCATTTGAACGATTGATATATTAAAAATAATTTCAAAGTTTCTTCAAATTTTTGTCCAAGTTCATACTTCAATCAATTTTTTTATAATTTGTATAGAATTCCTAGATCAGTGTTCCATTTTTTAGAAGTCTCCCAGTTCTTCTATCTCGAGGTATCTGAGATGATTTCTCAGAGATGACTTTAACGTGATAGGCCGATGCAGACGGAAAAAAAGGATCACAGTCCCTGATGCCAGATATTTGCTTCGATTTGACGAAAGAAATACAGGTGGAGGGAGACGGATATGCGTATTCGAAGGGAGCCGCTTTTGCATATCAAAGTGCGTGTCGCGGGTGACACAAAGCGTCGTCACGAGACGGTTGGTTTCTCCGCTGGAAACTCACGACTTTAATTATCCCGACTAATTACGCGAATTAACTCAAATTAGCCCCTTACCCGTTTGACCCGTCGTTCTCTGCCAGTCCCACCGCTGCCAGTAATCCGGACACGTTGCACACTGATTACCAACGATCGGTTAGCTCTCGCCTATGCCCGCCACAAGCTGCAAGTCAAAACGCCAAGCTTTGAAGTTCTGTCGCATTAATTCCTCTCGCCTTCCGCCACAGCCCTCTTCGTTTCGCTCCCGCAGCCCTTGACGGCCAAACGTGCGGAGCATAGAGGGAACGAGAGAAAGGAGAGAGATCAAGACATCCAAGCTCTCCGATTGCCACGTAGAAGAGGGAAGCAGGGAATGTTACTTAATACTTGTAACTGTTGTTTTGTGATTAATGTTTTCCATTTATAAAGCTCGCTGAAACTTCGGTCGAGGGAACAAGAGAAGCACAGACCGACGGTGGTGTTCGTTCCCCGAATGAAACGAGGAACAGGTAATGGCACTATTAGATTTAAAGACTATTGAAACATTCGGGGAACGCGACGCTGACGACGCGGCTTCGGTGAATCGTATCCGTGACTCGAATATTCGACCGTCCAGGGTAAATGTATTCCTATTTAGAAATGACTGAACGTGTCATTTTACTTTCAAATGAAACCGTTTTATCGGTCGGTGACCGCGGAACACGTTTGAATAAACTAGGTTGCCTAAAGTATAGACAAGATTAATCAATACTCCGAAATATATTTCAGAAAATCGTTACTCTTCCCAATCATCTTTGTTAAAGTACACATATGCGTTTTTGTCCGTAGCGACAAGCAATGTTCTTTCCTCTTTCTGTACCACCGCAAGTCTTTTTTCCCCAGAATCCGTTACATTACTCTTAATTACAGGCGCCAATCCCGGCAACGTCCATAGGTGGTAAGAGACCCGGGGTAGCAAAGGGACATTAAACAAAAGATTCTTCGAACGTTTTCCTTTCGCGGGGGCCGATAAATCGGGCAAATTGCGGCTCGTCTTTCGCGAGGCAACGCTCCGGTGCCGCTCGTTATTAAAATTAAATTGCATTATTAACGCTTCGCGAACGATTTCCGACGGTTTGTACGGCAATTTGCGGGCGAGAGCGTCCGTGGAAATTCGAAAAGGGATTACTACTCTCTGCCGCGGCAGCTCGCAGCCACCCTCTCCCTTCGACCCGCGTACTTCGCGGGCCAAAGGATTTATACAATTAATTCTCTAATTTGTCGCGCTCACGTCGGATTTCGACGGCAATAGATTTTCATCGATCGTCAACCCGTTTCATTTTCCACCCCCTCCGTTCCGCCTCGCCCCCACCCCCTAGCCACGTTGTTACTCTTTCGCCCGTGTACCGCCTACCCCGACCGCACGTTTTACTCAATGTTCATATCTCATCATTATTTTCGCCTCGGTTAACCGCCGTTAATATTCCCGATACGATTTTAATTAATAAATCGCGTTGATTAATATCCACCATGATGCCACTGGGGTCGCGAGTTTTCGACGTTCGATTTTCTTTCGCGTCGTTGAACCGCGAACGCGACGCGCTGCGAGTTTCTAGAATATTTTTGTGGCTGATACGCCGAATTTATATCCGATGGATGGCGAGATTTTAATATCTTAATCCTTTGCACTGGAAAGGTCACTCTTAGTCGCTACCTGATTTGGTATAGCGTAAGTTATAAAGTCTTATATATAATATTAACCTTTGCATAGTGCATTGATATGTGAAATATTAAAATAAAATAGCTTTATTTTTTAATTTATGCAAGTTCATGTTGAATGTTGAAATGTTGAATATTTTTTAGCGAGAATCTTTCAGGTGCAAAGGATTAATGTTTGAGGGTACTTTATATAACTTCAAGCAAATAGCTTTCATATGAACGTGGGATGCAATTAGAAGGTATTATGTGTAGTACGAAATATATTGCGAATACCCTTTGATAGGAGTGAAATCAGTTTGAATTGTATTATTCACTCTATTCAGAATTCAATACAGTAATTCCCAATTAATGTTCGCTAATAATTTCGTATGTTTATAAAATATTTCATGCGAAACTAAGAGACTAATGGGTATGGAAACATGATGATCAAACGTTAATTAATGGACAGTAATAATAGCAATAATAGTTTATTATTCCTTGTTGACTCGAAAATTGTCCAGTGTTATACAGCTAATACTTTACGACTGCGCGAGCGCTTCGCTTGAATTATACTATAAAGAGTTCGTAAAAAGTAAAGAATGCCGATCGATCGGCACTGAAGTTTAATAATCGAATTAAGAACGCGGTTTATAAAAGTCGCCACAAAAATATACAAAATACGAATATCTATTGAATTACATACCTTTCAATAAAAAAATAAAACATTATCTTACCTCAATTTGCAAACGCTTAACTAGAAAAATTTAAATCTGAATCGTCCCCAATAAAAATACAAGACTAATTAGTTATAAACAAGCATTCGTTATCCTCCGTTAATACTCACGAAGACAAATCAGCCAATTCACTTTACACTGACCATATTATAAAGCACAGGTTGATGTCAGCAGTAGCGCGTATGTAACAGGGAAACGGTCGGAAACAATTGGACGGCATGAAAAGCAGTTGACCCGATTAAAACGAGATCGGGCGCGCTCGACGGTTTCTTCCAGAACGATCCACGAGTACCATTCATCTCCGGCCTGGTAAGAATGGGAATAACGATAACAATGATAATAACGCGAACGACAGTAAGGATATCAAGAAAATGAGCGAGGCCATCGATCGTCGGCCAACAGTCGCCTGTAACGAATTTCTATTTCAGAAGATCAATCTTCCTTTCTCTCCACCCGTCCCTTCCGCACCGCTCACCCGTGGTCTCGAGTGGCCCTTTTGTGGCGCGAGCGGTAGAGCCAGCGCGGATGATAAGGACGACGATTAAGGAGGGTAGAAAACGCGACCCTCGGACTCTCGCTGCGAGTTCAATTAACGTTAACCGTTTGATATTTGCTCGGGCAGCGGGTGCAAAACAGCGAAACAAAGGTACTCGCTGTAACCCGGTTTCCCTGAGCGGTACTCCACACCGCTTCTTCTTCAGGCCTCGTCTTTTCGAGTGCGCGGATTTGTGGGTAATTCACACTGTGCACCGAGCTGCTCCACCTTTCTTCTGGCTCACCGCCGAGATCACAGTTTCTGAATATCACACTATGGCCGTACGCTTGAAAACCGACCATTTTGAGCAACCGCGGTGACAAATATATCATTCGACACCATCTACAATTCTTAGGAAACTCTCGGTCGGTCATTCTTTTTCGTGGATCGTTTTCTAGTTCTGAGTCTCTACGCTTTTCGTTATTGCTTATTGATGATACTTATCGGATAAGAATGTTCGGATATTTTGAGATGTAATAAATTTGTATGTAATAAATTATTCTTGTTTAGCAATATGTTGTAGTAGTGCTTTTCAACCTTCTCTTTAGAACGAATCATTTTTCGATTTCTATTTAAACGTTTCGTACAGATTTGAAATTATTAGTAAAGCTAATAGATCTAATTATTAAATATAGAGTTCCATGTAACGCACATTAGTTGGTTTATTACATCTATTGCATCGTGACGATGTTACTTTACAAATAGAAGAATAACTGTTACGCCGCAGTTCATATTGAAATAAGTAAATACTCGAAATCCGAAAGGCTAACAATGTAAACGATCTGCAGATCCATGTATAATCCGATTAGTTACTAATGAAACAAGCCGAGTGATATTTTAACGGGACATATGACAGTAGTTAATTCAAAGCGTCCATCCGCGTTCAGCTGAGTACGCTCGAGTCACGCTATAATTCAAACGAATACCCGAGACGTCTTTAATCCGTTCACAACGTTTTCGCCCGACAGTTCGCTCCAACTGGCTACGGTGTCATCAATTTGAGATTCGCCCCGAGGACACGGTAATTACTTCGACGTCAGGATATCCGCCCGAAGGGCGGAAAAATAATTTGATTCGAGGGCTACGCCGCCAGGGGAGGTGGAGACGTCCTGTTAAAATAGTAGAATAATCATATTCCACGCGATTCCATCTAGCATTAGTGATTCTTTGAGCGAGTAATGAAGGAATTTAAATATTTCTCTCGTGGCCGTCCCCTTTCCCTCCGTTTCAACCCCATCCACAGTCCACGTTGAACGGTCGGGCGTGAGTTTCCAAGTCAATTACCGGATCCGACCGCCGTCCTACGCTCCGCGGCCGCTTTATTAAAACAATCCGCCGATTCTGCCCCGTCTCTCGCTCTCCTCGCTTCACGGATTCGAAACCGCGATCTCACGGAACGCGAAATCCTCCTCCGTGGCTCCGTTTCCTCACTCGACCCCTCTCGAAAACCTTTTCTTCTCCTTTGTCTCCGGACACTGATTTCCCCGTCGCGCCGCGGCACGAATTGATATTACTACGTAATTTCAGTCGGGACCGTGAGAATAATTGCGCCGGGAAATTGAAGTCGCGTATTTAACGCGACCACCAGTTCCTCGTGTTAAAAAAGCTAGACGCTTGACCGTGATCCTGTGAGAGCGACGCCTCCTATAGTCTTATACACTTTCTTGTAACACTTCCAACGAATGGAATGACAATATTGATAATCGCGCAAATAAGCGAATTGAATATGATAGTCGTATGTGTTATGAAATTAATAATCTGATTTTTAAGCATGTAGAAATACTGAGTGTTGCGTGTTTTTAAGAATGAATACTAATATATGGATTTCTAGAGTTTATTTTGATGAGACTGCTTGAAAATATGGTTGTTCATATGAATATGTAGGTTAGCTATTGTAAATTTATTTTCATGCAGTTCCCGCTATATTTGCAAGATTTCGAGCAAAGTATTAGTCAACTTGTAGGGAAGCAACTCGAGTCACTTTTAATTTTCGAAAGTTTACTCTGTCGCATGCTCGACTCCACCGAATAACTTGTTCCAATAATAATCTATATTACTTATTGACACATCGAGAAGTAGAAACTTATTCCGATAGTCGTTCAATTTCTGCAGAAATGAGATGGGGCGGCACTTCCATTCGGGATATTTCATATCTTTCTACCGCCATTGAAGAATAAAGTTATCCTCTTAGAAACTTCTCGTTAACATTAGATATATTACCTCGTGACATGAGAATTTTCAGATCTGGTAGCGTTTCAAGTTTCCAGAACCATTAAGGAAGATGAATATTTTTAGTGGCAGTGAAAGTATTGAATTTCTTGCATTATCTTCCTACCTTCCTTTACAATGAAACTGCACATTCGCGTGTACAATAATCTTAATCAATTATTAACTCAGCATATACTTTCACATTCTTTTAATAATTTCACTTTTTATCTTCCAGAAACTACCTTAGCTTCGATAAATAGTGAAAAATAATGTACACTGATTAAATATTTCAGCTTAAACGTATTGTGCATTTAATAAATTTATCTTAATATATTGTATTTAATGTATTCACTTTAATGTATATTTAGTGAACTGATCTTAATATACATCTTTTATCCGTTTACTGAGTTTCAAAATAAAATAATTAAAATTTCGTAAGTTCTCTTTGAGCACTAATCGGAACAGCAATTGAAGAAACACGAACAGTGAATAAAGGGATCGATATGTTGAGCAATAACGTAAGAGCACGGGATTACGAGTATGTACGCATATTATAGCCGCGCGTTCCCGGATTGAGCGGCATATCACGACAGAAGCGAGGCTCGCATGCCTTCATGAAACGGTCAGGCAGCTCGGTGCGAGCATAAACCACGCGGGTTCCGAGAAATCCTGGATAGTGAATTGACGGCAGCACGCGTTACGATTATTATAAGGCAGAATGTGCGAGCGGCGTGCAATGTCTGAACTCAATTCCCAGTACTGTGGAATGAGAATCGTTCCAACGCGACGCCATTTCAAACGACTTTGCCGTGCCGCAGGGAAATGGGGTACAAGGTAACATTAAGAAACAGCGATGGAAAATATTCAGAAATTTCTGAAATTTTCTCTAATTAGAATGATGTTTGTATTAGGTAAAAAGTAAAAAGTTCTTTCCGATTTTTCGATAAAATCAGTTTTATTTCAAATAATGTACAGATGCTTCGTCATGAAAGTAATCATTGTTACTTTTCTGGGAACCTACGAAATATTTGGTGACTTTAATAAAATGGATTCATTCAAGTAATTAAAGCTGGTCAGAAAGATATTGGGAGATAAACAATAACTCCGTCTTGTTCTGTACCCCTAACTCATCCTCCTCCCTTGCGGAGACGCATTGGCAGCGGCCATGTCAGTCGTAACGACCGGTAACGTGACAGCAAAAGCTGGCACGATGGTGCCGCGCGGATTAAAATCATGAAGCCGGAGTGATTTCACCTGACATACGTGCCGCCACGTGTACGAAGTTAAGCGAGTTCGGCTTGACGCGAGGAACGCAAAAATAGTTAACGCCTATCGAATCGTTCGGACGTACGTCCGCGGAGTGGAACGACGGATTTCAAGTTTTTACTGATAAGCCGGCTGACGGTCTTCCAGAAAACCGATACTATGATCTAACATGGCAGCTATTTTTAATAACGTTCTCGTGATGAGCCCCGCGTCGGGGCAGGGAGACAGGCTTTATTATATTTTCATCTATGACTGATGTCACGTAAATATTGATAACGATAGGGTCGCTCTAACTCGTCAGCAGCAAATATTTTGCGCATGGAATATAGCAGGTGTATATCCTCTATTAATTTGTCATAAACAATCTCTGACACCTCTCTAAAAGGTAACATCGTTCCTCTGTTTAAATGCTGATCAAAAGAATAGCGTGTACAAAACGCGTAATCTATCCAAACGCGAATAATAGAAAACACCGGTATCCAAAAAAAAAAAGAAAAAATAACCCACGAGTATTTCATGTTTTTTTATCACTGTTTCATCTTCAACGCCTTATCAATTTTCACGTGTATTCATGGCACACCAAATGAAATACCTGTCTCCCCTCCAACCCCGAGCAGAAAACAGGAAAAACTATTCCATCGATTGTCAGGAAGGATCGATTCTCGTATCAATTTCAATCGGTCCAGCGTTATCAATAACAAATCCGCGTATAAAATTGAATCACCGCAAATTCCTTTCGTCACGGTTACCCTGGGCAACGATCTCGCATGATTTGACTTTTTTTCGCGCCCGCCGCTGCCGTGCGTTTCTATCGGTGTTCTAATGCGAGGCAGATCGATCCTCTTTCTATTTTTTTCGCTTATCGTGCGGGGTGAGGGACGAGACACGCCGCGATTTGCGCTTTAATGGGAATCGATCAGGCGGCAGGGGAACCCGATTGAAATCCGACCGAGGAATCACGCGACGGATTTCATGGTGGTTGTTGGCTATCCTATCGCATTACGATTAATATTTCAATAGGAAATAGCCCGGCGTATACCTACCTCGATCTAGATGGAGACGGCCCGCCCATCCGCCCCGCTACCCTTTCGCGAGCCCACCAACGCGAAACCGCGTATACGTTAATTGCCTCATTGAATATGAAACGCGTATCGATTTGCATGATGCCGATTGAAATTCAATATTATCACCTGGTCCTCAGAATGCGACGGTCAGAGTCCGGCGAACGACCGGGCTGCAGCTTGAACTGGCCCGAATCAAGAACGAGGATCGCCGTGAGATCGATAAAAAAACCGTTCAAAATCGTTATTCCAGCGGGAGAGAAAAGTGCCACGGAAAATGGGGATGATTGGAATTTAAAACGAGATACTGTGTATTTTTTCATCTGCTGTCGTTATTAACCGGCAATGGAAGTGGATAGTTTTAAAAGGGTTATGATCATGTTGATTAGGATGTTTGTTTCTAGTTATTAAGTGAGTTGAGACTGAAATTTATAGTAAGCGTATAATATTATATTATCTTATTCCTTTTATCGTATTTGGCTTATTATCTGTAACACTTGGATCGCGTTACGAACATTTTTACGCACGTATATAAATCTTGATTATTTACCATTCTGCACAGTAAAATACTCATTAAGATTGATCGAACGTTTTTTTTCATTTGTATCTTGTTAAAATTCTTAATAAGCCACATAAATTTCTATGTGATTCCACTTTCTGTCGATCTGTATTATCGTAAACATTCAATGGCTAATAACAATTTGACTTAATTTATTGATTATTCATATATTGCACGCAGGAAAGGGTAGACATTGATCTATTTAATTGCCTAAGCGATTGACTGTACAAAAACCTAGGGGAAAATAATCTACAATAGTTATATATGTGCATACGTACAACGTGTATCGTCTATTCTGGTATTAAAATTGGATCAGCTCATTTGTAGAAGTTCTCCGATACGGATCCAAATATCAAAAGCGTGAAACGCGAACAGGATGTATATCGACATATCACCGGTATAATGGATCTTCTATTGCCAACCAATCGATACAAACGTGAAGTTCATTTCAAGCTGAATAGACGTTAAGCTGAAAGATATTAATCCTCCATTGGCAGTCAGGGATAATTCCGTTTCAACTAGAGACAGATGAAACCTATTCGCCGCGTTTCGATGGCGCGCACTATATTAAAGTACGGACTGACCAAATTAGTAATGAATCGGTGCAATTCTTCTGCACCGAATTCCCGGCGTTTCATTATGGGAAGGGAAAAAAGAAAAAGCTAGGCTCCCTTGGACGCAATTAATGCGATCGCTTAGTTTTCTTCTTGTTACCTATTACACCATTCCCCAGCTATTTGTAACACAAATTGTCCCCGACGTTTTCCTACTCCGACTTCACCCCTTCTCGAACGATAAGGGTGTTTAAAATTACGCGGCAAGCCGAACTCCAGGAACAGCTTAGCGGGAAGTCCTTTTAATCAAAGTCAGGGAACGTTAACTGTGCACCAGATGAATTTATTCCCAACGCTCTTTCGGATATCACAGAATGTTCCACTGGCCAAGGATCGGTCGTTACAGAAGCTTGATGTAAAGGAATTAATAACCATCGATGGCGGATGAAGGGAAGCTCCTTTCAATGAACACGCGAGTATTAATCAAGCGTTATACAAAGCAATGCGTCGCTTGGTGTAGAAATCAAGGGAAGTGGGCGGTGTGCATGCTATTTAGATTAATTCTTTGACTGTAAAGGCGGATGTACTCACTTTCAAAAAAGTTACCGTTCACTGAGAGAACTTTGTACATACATGCCATCGTACAGCCATTGATGTAAACGTGTAGACTTTACTACAGTAATATATACAATGTATTAAACTAAGAAAACATGTCAATGTAAACGAATGTTTTATGTGATCTTGTTTTACAACAACTTTTGTATTGATGCAGTTGCTGCATGTCTTTCGATTGACTTCGTTCGATTAATATTTGAAAAAAATGTACTGGCCCATTTTAAAAGAATTATAAAGTAATATTTACTTTATTATCGAATACTAGATATCAAGTATTACATGCAAACAATCCAATAAAGAACTCAATAATTAAATTGTGCTAACCTATTATGAAACACTCGGCAGGCTAAAAGCATTGAATACACATCGAATAATTTTTGTTCAACACGAAACGTTTACTACTTTAGTACAGTGATAATATTAAACAAATTGTTATAGATTATATAGAATCCACTAAAATCATCGTTTCAATGGTTCGGCTTTTTACAATTTTAACAATGCGATTCAATTTCCGACAATAGATACAATGAATCATTTTATTCAGCCTCGGTGATGTTAAATGAATATCGCCGGTCACAATGCTGATGTTTTTTTCTGTTTCTTTTTTTTGTAGTACGTACACCGCAAGCAGAGGGTTAAGAAACTTAATGTATTTGACTGCATGCGCACCGATTGAATTGTCGTTGTCGTGGACATCTGAATCGGGCCGGCGGACGTTAATAAATAACACGCGATCTCGCGTTGCACGTGCACTCGAGGCTATGTGCATCTGGCCAATTATGGCGCGGTGTACACATTAGGCTTGCAACGTGTTGCTCGTGGAACAGGCCTCGAGACCGTAAGCACCCTTATCGTACGCACGTTCGTGAGGAACGTTGAACCTAATGTGCGTGTTCACGCGCGTCTGCCTTGATAACGGACATTTCATCGTTGCTCGTGACGCTACCTGGAACAAGAATCGCGTTTACATTATTCCGACTAGCATCGACCATTCTTACGCTTTCACGGATCGATAATAGACGCTGGAATATCGTTGAACGTGTACCAGTAAACGATACATTCAACTGAATGACTTGTAATATTATACTTTCAATATTATAAGTGTATATCAATTTGTGTAGAACGTATTAGATACGTAGTATACATCAAATTATTAACATTTATATTAGTCGAATTGTTAATCCAAACATATATTTTACAGTACCATTATGATTTAAGTCCTATTATTACTACGTATGCTTAGATTTTCAATTATACTTTAACTTGATTTAAAGCTTGTTATTTAAACGAACAAACTAATTGCAATGTTGCGAGTAAAATCAGTGAGAAGCAGTAAGAATAATAAATCAGATCGTAAAAGATTAAAAGGGCACCGTCTCGGAAATAAACTTCGTTAGTCCCTAAACTCGTTTATGTAAAGAAAAATCTCTGTTCACAAATGTCTATCGCCGAACAGTTCGCTAAAGTTTTGAAAGCTTATCACTTATAAATGCAAAGCTTCTAAACTATTATGCAAGGAAAATGGTCAATTGTATCTGAACGATTAAGAGGGCTCCTCACCTTCATAATTAATTATACCGGAGGCACTTCGAGCCGAGCTGAGAACAGTGGATGTTCCCGAACTTTCTGTCTTTTATTAAAAAAGTTGCCGACTCTTCCTAAGGCTCACTAGAATCCTCCAAGTGAATTTATCTATATGTTAATACCGACCTTAACGACGGGAACGTGACTTCCGGCTATAACCTGAGCCCCACCCACGCCGCGTCTGTTGGAAGTTAGTTTAACCCGAACAGCGTCTCCGTATTTTGCGACAGGCGTCGCTAACTTAATTATCGCCCATCTTCAGCGCACTCTTAACGTATTCCGTTCAGGCGAAGCGATGACAGATTACCGTTACGATCTATTAATATCATCAGCAGACGGTCTTTGCCTCAAACAAAAATCAACAGTCCCATAACACTACGAGATGAACGGGGAAAGTAATTCCACTCTAGCAACTATACAAATTTTACGCGTTATTTGAATTCAAAAACTGCACGCGTTTTATCATTGTTTGCATCCGATTCCCATCGTTGTAAAATACAATACAAGTTCGTAAAAAATAACGGGAGAAAAGTCAATTTCGTCGTTGGTGTGGTTGATGGCTAGGGAAATGATTCCGTGGGCCGAATCCCTACATATTATTCACCGCGGTGTATACAGTTCGAAACTTCGTCGAATTCGGGTATCGACAGCATTTGCATCGGAGTAACGAAGTAAATATTTCATTTGCCATATTGATACCGCGCCCGCTATACTGATATTGTAGCGAAACGAGTTTGGAACTTCACGTGGCCGTCGAAGTTGGCACTCTTGCCGCGGCATAATCGAAAACGACAAAGTTGCGCCGGAACTCTGCGGCTAAAACGTAATGCACACCGTTGCGCGACGAGATATAATGTGTAATGACGGTTCAATTTATGGAGCTGCGATGTGGTAACACAACACCGATAATTCAGCTCTGATAGCGAGCGGGGCCGCTTTGACGGTCCTAGAGACGGTGGATCGACATGCCCGAGCCACTTTGACGGCCAGATAGAGATGATTGATTAGGAATCATCGATTCATATCGTTTCAAGGCAGCACATTAGTCATGCGGGTACACCTGCCGTTCCTTGTGGAATTTTGCGGTGAACCGTACAGAGTATCGACCAAACTTGCTTGCCAAATTACCTCGACATTTTTACTTGGAACCTGGCCAGACCTTCGTCAACGACTCCAGTCTATTTCATTCTCTCTCTCTCCCTCTCTCTCCCTCTCCCTCCTCTCTTTCCCTCTCTCTTTCTCTCTCTCTCTCTTCTCTTTTTTTGTCGCGACAATTATGATACACATGTTAAAAAGCTATCATGGCGGTACTTTAAACTGGAGCAGATAGCGCGGAACTTTTTATTATAATAGATCGTGCTCGTTCGAATTTCGTCGGGGGATATGGAAATTCGGATCACTGAAATTTTCGGGGTTTTCGCAATTTTTAGTCGTTCGTAACGTGGCAGAAAGTGTGCTGTGACTGTTAAGCTACTTCTCTATTCTCGCGATCTTTTGTCTAGATAAAGATACCTACATGTACCAGTTCCCAGATGACTTCGTCGAAAACACGTATTTTGAGAGTATTAGTAGTTTCGATTGCCAGGAAGGAAATAATAGAGTCTTTTGAATTAAATACTTCGTCCATTCACTTAAAAAATATCCCAATCGATAAAGAATTAGATCTTCAAAATTTTCTGTCTAAGTGGCAGACTCGTCGAGTTCTCCTCTTGAATCTTTCCAGGGTTAACATTAAAAATCTGAATATTAAAAAACTTGTCGTTGACCGATATAAACGAATATCTGTTCGATAGACGATCAAAGGTTTTTTCCGAAGGCGCGAAAGTTATGAGAACACTTCGGGTCTCAGCCAGCACCCATTCACAAGGTATAACGCGTGGATGGAGGTATCAGCATCGACGGTTGCTGTTTCAGCTGTTTACAAGTGCTGCGATTCCACCCCTCGCCACCCGCCCCCCTTTTGACCTGGTCTACCGTACCGTTAAGCTGTAATGCAAAGGATTAGGTCTACAGCAGCGTGGAAGTCACCCCCATCTTCCTCCTCGCCCCTCTTTATCTACCGCTTCCCGCATTCCGCCACTCCCACGCACCGCCACGAATAAAGGCCAACACGAACACAGCCCACACGCGCCAGCTGATGATGCAAATTCAAACTCGTGCGCAAAGATGGCGACCGTGGACCGACTTTGGCAAGGCACCAAGTCATTCCCGCGGGACGGGCTAATTGGATGAGGAAGAATCCTTTGATAATTAACGCGGCACGCGTCACCCGGCCTCCTGTCAAGCTTTTTCGTTGAAACGACGTCTCGTGTTTTCGAGGAAATACGAGCCGAGAAGGCACCGAAAGCCGGTCACTTGCTGAATAACTCGTTGATTACGGGGCTGCACTTACGTTCTTGGAAAATGTTAACTTTGTACTTTATTAATCGAACTGATGGACCGTTTGGGACACTGAAGACCCGGATTAGAAAAAAGTTTATTGGAAGTAGATTTTGTTACTTTTAATTTCTGTATCTCGCTTACAGAAGTATCCTGATTAATACTATATCTCCGGAAATTTATATAGATTTTGTTGTATTGAAATTATAAAGTCGAGAGGAAGTTAGAAAGTTAGAACATTAAAACAGTTAATTACACCATCGCAGTTGCAAAAGAATAATATTAATGATCTTTGAAATCTGTCAAGTGAATGTATTCCGGGACTCCAGTATTAAATATTGCGTTCGTAACATAACGATCGAATGAGTAACTGCGTCAGCGTGACGTGGTGGTTGAGGATGCGAATACATCGAAAGGGTGTAAGAGAAGTACGTGTAGTAGTGAAGTTTCTAACGAAGTAGGATGCGATATAGAAAGGAGAGAGTAATAAGTTAGAAGCTAACGAGCTCGTGTATGACAGACAGCACGCGGTCTTAGTTCCACCAGATCCTAATCTAAACTTTCAAAAACGATGTTTTCAAGTTTATTAATAGCCGCGTACCAAGCGGTTCGGCTCTCGTGTCACGCTTCCACCCTCACGAACCCGGCGAAAAATTGACGACCCTAATTACTCCCCGCGAGCGAATGATGGATGTGGTTAGAAGCGAAGTGTTTCATACAAAGCAAACAGGAACAGTGTTAACGTTTTAATGCCACACTGCTAATGAATGAAAGTAATCGACCAACGTTCGCCTTGATCACATGCGCAACTCGCGTCGTTTAACGCTTCAACTGTTACCGCGTCAGTCACGTACGGATTATATTCTTCCTACATTCTTCATATAAACTTAAGTGTTTATTTTTAATAAAGCTAACTTTTAACTTGATTAAACAGATAAAATGAAGCATTTCACTTCATACTCAATGCGTTCTTAGGAATAGGATCGTTCAGTTACAAAGCTTCTTCTGCAGCAGCGTAAAGAAAACTGCACGTGAAAATGCGAGAGGCAATTTCACTAGCAAACAGTAATCTTGCTTCCAATTCGAAACAGAATTACTTTATTTGTACTTTAATCACCGCGATGTACATTCTCGCGTATCGCACTAATTCCACGTAACCCATTTTCCTACGACCAACGTATACCAACGCGAGAAACGCTCCCTACTTATTTTTCGGCCACGATTCACGTTCCGCTAAGTTCGGAAAGTTACCAGCGGAAGTTTAATATTCCATTTGAGTCGTACGAGACCAGTGTAACTTGGAGCACGCAAGAGAGCCCGTTGGAAATTCGATTATTCGACATAAATGCAAGGTTTCCTGCGGCACGGGGAAGCACGGTTGGCTCAGGCTACTGCAAAATGTCAATGCATTCCTTATCGGCACGTCAGGCGACCTCTAATCCCCCGTTCGCTGTTATCAGGCGCCAGTTCACCGTTATCTTTGTTCCTGGCTTCTGTTGGCCGGGCGCGAGTAGATGACGCCCGTTGCCCAGGAATCGTTAACGTATCGTTAACTCGTTCGATATCTGGCTTGCTGCTGGTTTAAGCTCGCCTTCCCAGGGCACTGTCGTCATTATTGAAGCCCGTCGGCAGCCAGGCCACCAGTCTCTCGCACCAAGCCCCTCCGCGCACCGACACTTTCATCCGGGACATGTCAGTGGGTCAGACGATTGCATACGAACGAGCGGAGCCCGTGTTTGCTCGTTAGTACGAACCGGGTTAAAACTACCATGAACCGGCTAGAGAAGAAAAAAACCCGGAGAAAAAGGAAGAGAGGAAGGAAAAAAAAGAAACGGTGATTTCCTAACTTCGGGACCGCCGGAACGAATTTCAAACGATATCAGAGCGTAGGCGGTAAAAGCGTCGCGCCGGTCTTTCAGCGTTTCCCGACCCGTATTTGAAGTTTCAGCGATTCGGCTTCGACGTTAATTGTGACGGAGCTTTTTGCGATCGCGGATTTCGTGTTAACATCTGCTGCCGACGATATTGGTCACGGTGCTGTTCATTAACGGGGCTCTCCGTTGCGAGAGGCGCGCGATTGTTTCGTCTATTAAGACGGTGGCTGGCTTAGCCAAAATAATTGATTCCGCTGAAATGTGTTTACGCGAAATATGTTTATACATAATTTTGCGCTTGGGAGAAATATCGAATTATATTTTCGAATGCATGCAACATCTTAGCACGCTTAAATGATACCCTATAATCGCGCGTAACACAAAGGAAAAATTCTATTTCAATTATTTCCTATCGAGTATTTTCCATTTCTCGGCGAGAATCGCGAGTTCCTAAAACTCTCTTTCGTCGCACAAAATCCAGCGCTCAATTATCGCGATAGCTGTCAATTATCTTCCGAATACTTTCTATTATATAAATCTCCTCGGTTAAAGACTCTCCCCTACCCTAAATCCAAGAGAATAATGCCGCGACAGAAAGTCCACAGGGTGCAAGGCGTGGAGCAAGGTCACCGTGAAAGGGACTTCATCACGAAGATTCCGGACGTGTCGGCGGAGCGGTCCGTATCAGCGTCTTCCCGAGCCCCAATTTAGAGTAGCCAAGAGAATGAACGAAGGAGGATGCCTGGAGGGAAATTTCGGGCAAAAGGCTTCGTTATCCCACACTGACAAGGCGAGTCCGAGTCTCGGGGTTGAGGCCGTCCCTTTCTCCTCCGCCCTTATCCTTTCTCCCTCCTCCTTCGAGGATAACCTCGTCGGGGATACACGTCGGCGGCCGCTTCCTAAAACCTAACCCAGTTTCCTCTGTGGTCGACGCCAGTATGCTAATCCGCTACAACGTTCAGGCATCTATTGAAACCACAGCTTCCTCTCGTGCATCACAGACTGACGGAGTTCCTCTAACCATGGCATCTCGTGCAACAATGATCTATGTAGCCCAACCAGTTTCCGTGTTGGTGCGCGGCAGCCAGAGAGCCGTTAGATCAGGACCGGACGTTAATTGCTACTACCAATCAGCGACGGAGCACCAGCTGCCTGCTACTCCGGGGGTGCTAAGGGCCAGTCACTGCCAAACCCGCTCCGCCGTCGGTTCTCTCACCTCTCACTGCCACCCGTCGCTAAATTCACCTTGTCTTCTAGAGTGTGGAATCGATTAAGGGGGAGGGAGCGCCGGACTGGTAGGGAGGGAGCGAAAGAGGGATAGAGGATGAGGGAGCAGGTATTTGTCCACGTGACTGAATCGTCTGATTGACGGAGCACGATCACAGAACAGACTGACTGAGTTACCGACGGTGTTACTCGTTCTGGAATGAGATGCCATTTAGCTATCAATTATCACGTGCTCTTCGAATAATCCCTACCCACACGGCCTGCCGGCTTTGTAAACCCCTGTACTCCGAGCATCTCGAAATACCTGGAATATTTCATACGAACACCGTTTCTAATGTAATTAATGTTAGATCTGACAGGCCACTGCTATTTCAATTAGAGCAGTTGAAGTGACTACTTTGTGAAAGGAAGAAATAAATCGCGTGAGGAATGAAATATAGGTGTGGGTAGATCGTCGTAGTAGTGAGTATTTCGTTTTATTTAATGAAAAGTAAGGTGTATTTAATATTCCTTTCGCTTATTTGCGTAATTTCCTATCATCGTTTATGTTTGAGGGAAACATCCGTTGCCTTTGTTGACAATATACTGGAAAGTACCAGACCCTGCGCTTTTGGTGAAGATCGGTCTTTTATATTTTTATATTTGCTGACAAGTTCACTTGTCAATTCAAGTAAAGCACTTTCAAGTAAAGCGATTTTTCCCTGGATACAAGTAAACTGTTCGGAAGTACTAACGATACGAATATTACCGTGATTTTAACAGAGAGTAAGACGTAAACGTAGTCGTTGTTATTCCTCTAGCGGAGGTGCGGACCGAAGTATCCAGAATGATTTACGAATTGATACAATTATTAGGTATCGAGTCTGCGAAGTTCGCGCAATTCAAATACCGGGAACGGAAACGGCGAAGTCTAATTACCGGCCTCGATGAGCGACGATCACGGGACGGTGCGCGAGCGCGCGAGGCGGTCGGAGCGAACGCAGACGAATCGTTACGAAATCTCAATTAAAACTCGATAACAATTTCGCGAAGTTACGTTAATGCTTTCCCTGGCGATCAGCAGTTTTCAGACTCGCGACAGTTTATTTTATTCCCGGGCAACTTCGACCCTCATTACCTGGGACCGTTTTTCATCCGTGGTGGCGCAGCGAAACGAGTTTCGGGACAATACTTCGCGGAACAATCAAGAGATTCTTTCTTTAGAAACTCGAAACTTGTCCCGGGAATTACAGCGGCGATTCTGGAGGCGGCTTGTCCTAGCCGCCTTTGTTTTTCCCGCCACCGTGGAAGAAGCCAGGATAAAATGTAACGAGCTTGTACGTCATAAGCGGACACGCATAAATTTTCACGCCCAATCCGACGGCAGAAAACATTCTCGGGAAATTTTGACGCGACTTCTTGTAAAAGGTAAAAACATCAGATCTCGGCAACATCTTTTCCAAGTTCCGAACGAATTCATGTCGAAATTTTCCTCGCTGAGTACCTTTAGTTCGAAATTCTATGCAAATGCTTACTGTTTTTAAATATTATATAAAACTCGTTATATATTTCAAAATGAAATAATCATATCATTTTACTCAAAAAAAATCGCTGCCTCTTGCGAACAGACAGCTCCACACGTCTAGAATTTCTGGTTGGCACGTCAGCATCAGGTTCCCCGGAAATTTATCCACGTCTCAACGATACATGCATGGTAAACCGAATTTCACGTTCGAAACGGAAACTTCCGGGAACTGGTAGCGGTAATCTGTCGGCCCTCATTAACGCCGGGAACGAAGATTGCCTAGTCATCCCCCGCGATCATTGTCAAGATCGCAGTGGGAAATTTCACGGACATCGTAACTCTGCGAGAACAGAAAGTTGCGTCGAATCCCTTGCTCCCCCCACCCCTCATACTCTCTCTATTTCTCTCTATCTGTGATCTCTCTCTTCGAATTGGTGTTTCCTTGAAGGTTTCCGCGGTACGTTTCGAAGAATCGTCCGCGGTTACGATCTTCTGGCCGTGGCAGGCCCTTAATGGAAATCCAAAGTTGCCGAGCGCGAGCAGCCCGTTATCCTATCACCGGCCGCCCGAGCTTTCGCCAATGACTTTCGAGTTTCAAACCTCGGATTAGATTAGATCCGGGTTGAGTAATTGGCGATTAATAACACGCTCGCCTGAATATAGGTATAACGTTAGACGGTAGGCCATCGGTATTGTAATTAGGGCCCTCCGACGGCACACCGGCTCGGATACTCCGAGCCTTCTGGAGCGCTATCGCATCCATCACGTGCCACCTGGCGATTAATACCGGAAAGTTCGGATGCTTATCCGAGTTACATTTACCATCGATAAGACATTAGACCACCTGAAGCGTTGCGTGAGTCTCGAAGTTTCCACCTCGCCGCCCTCCCCGATGGCTAAGCGGTGAGGGTTCTTCATTAATTCGGAAACGCTTGGGGAACGGTTCCGAATGATTTTCAGAATCTTGACAATGAACGTTGCGTCGGTGCTCCGTGTTGATGCCGGGGAATAGAGGAGAGTATTTAAATCAGCCTTACAAAAATTGAAAAATGGTATCGAGAATGTTAAGCTTTTGAATGATATTCAAGTTGTAGGTATGAACTTTCGATGTCGATATACTTTTTCAGAGGTCGCAAACCAATATTTCAAACATACAAAATCAATAATCATTTGATGTTTCATACAGCTATCGATATTTGTTCGATGGTTAACGAAATTATCAATATCTATTCCGTGTTTTACAAAACTGTCAATATTTATTTGATATTTCACTATTCATTCGTTGGAAACAAGTGGAATAATATGTCTTCGTTAAAACCATGCCAAACGATATATTTTTAAACGTACCATTAAATCTTTAAATTAGATGTTCTATCTATGGATTACCCCTTTACGGAGTGGCGCAATTGATCCTGACAATTATGATACCTGACAATAACATCGATGTAAGGTTACTCGGTATCAAATGGCCACGGGATGTTATTAAACGATCAACCAGTAAATCCGGCGAACATTTGCTCGGGGATAGGTTTGGGATAGCATCTTGGTCGTTTATATGGGATTTCAAGAGAGATTTACAGAGCACCGTATCCCTTTCAGTTTCGGGCCCATTATTGCAGATATACTGGGAGATTAAGCGCACATGTTACGTACATCGAGCCGTACGATATAATGTATAATAATAAAACGCTTCTGGTCCGCAGCAGGATGTGAACTCCATGCGGCTTTCTACTATGTTACCGGGAAATATATTGCTTCGAATAAATTCGTTTAGCCGCGACAGTATCGCTGACAGTGGCGTTTTAAAACTTACACGGTTCTCGGACAAACGCGATAAAACAATTTCCTTCGTTTACCTGATGCGTTTAAATTATATATTGTGCAATGCCCTTCCGCGAGCTTTGCAACTTGTTTCTGCTAATTAGATTCTCCCATGTACACGTGAAACGCACTGTAACGCATTTATTTTGAATTGAATAAAATTCTATACGGGCAAACGAAATTTCCGGTTAATTCTCATTTTTGTACGTTAATTTACGGACGTACAAATTTATATGAATACACGGTGTACGGAGAGAATACGGGTCACAAAGAATAGCAATATTTTCTCGACTAAATGTGAGGTCGCGTCGACGGTTTTAATCGTTGCATTAAAAGAAGAATCGAAAAATGAGTTTCATTGATAAATAATTACACTGTGATAAGCACGCAATTGTGCTCGCTGCGACGTGACTTGAAACGTCACGCAACGGACGTCAGCGTGAAAGGTCAAAATTTGTAATTGAATATTTCCAATTAAGGTACTTGTGCAAGTCGGATATGTGAAACGTACATGTGACACAGAATCCCCGAATGCTCCAGTTCCGAGATTAACACTAAAATCAATAGATTTAAATCAGCGGTACATGGAAAGGGCATCGTGTAATTAATACGTCTGCAACGGGGACGTGCGATCCGGGACAATTTAATCTTGAATTAATGTAAAATGAATACCGAAATATTTATCAGTATTTATGTGCTCGCAGGGGATTGTATAATCGAAATTAATTACGGGGTAGGCCGTTGTTCCCCATGCACGCTTATTCGGCGACCGGAATATTAACGTGACTTCGCCGGATTTTTCGTCGCGTTTCAGGACACCCATCGTATTACTTTATATAAATATCGCTTACGAAATCCGAATTTCTGCTTTGAATATTTTGTTCGTCGAATGTGTTCGTTTGAACAGGTCTTCGTGGAAGTTCAGTCTTCTATAAAGTGTCGATATTTCTTTCCTCGGAAGCTAAGACAGACACTTGAATAGAAAAGCTGTATTTCCGTCGTACAAGCACCAATATTATTTCTCCAGCGTATAAAACTGTTAAATGGAAACACGATGGTATCATAAAACGTTGTTTGATCGACGTCATACACTTATACTATCCCGTAGCGAATAGAATTTTAGGATCGACAACGTCGACGTCGTGCAGTATGCGATCTTCGCTTTGTTCGAACATCAACAGTCTTCCTCAAGCTAAAGCATTATCAAACAATGAGTTAAAGTCGCGTAAAAAATCCATTTTAATGTGGGCTGTAGAAAAATGTGTAATTGTTGGTCACGTACTTTTTAATATACTTAATAAAATGTATTATTCACTAAGCTTATCATTCAGCTAATAATTCATGTAAATCGCAATACGCACCTTCAAAGACAATTCTCGTATACCAGCGCCGTGATTAAAGATTCCACTCGAGCAATCTAAAGAATTTGTTGCCACTGTACGGTATCAGAGACAGCGTATTTGAAACGCGACTACGAAAAATAATGAAAGTATCGCGGGGAATTCTTCGAGGCTGCTTTGAAAAGAGCATGTGGGGTGGAGAGCGAGCGTATCCACGGGAACGGAACAAAGCGTTCGTTATTTTCCTAACAAAGCTCGGGTTCGAGCGAGCGTGTTTCAAAGCGAGAAACTCCTTCGAGTAGCTTTCGAAACTCCATGGAACCGCGCACGCGGCCGCGCCGATTGATCGCTCACATCGAATTTTTATCGTGACTTATTTTCATTCCTATCCTCTGTCAAAATCCGACCGGTTTCGAGAGCCGGCCGCGGAGACGAGTGATTCCTCTCGTTCGGCTGAGCCGGCAACTATAATCAGTCGCTGAAGAGGATCCCTCTTTGGCCAAGGCGCGCGAAGAATTCTGACGAGGTCAAACAATGGGGATGGCGGCAGAAGTGGCCGCGGGATAATTCGGTCGACACGTCTCCCCGGTCCTTATCGGCGGTGGCTAATTACGTAATTCGATGGACCACGAGACGAGCTTCCGTATCCATTGGCAAATAAGAGACACGTACGGAGCCCGCCGGTTGATCAAAACACAATGAGCGTGATGAAAACTTCGGGCGTATTGATGGAGCTAATTAATGAGAGCAGCGTTAATGAATGTCACCTAGATAGACACCGCAGACGTTTTTTTTTTGTTTTGTTGTTCCTTTCCTTTCTTTTTTTTCTCTCTGGATTTTGACGCCCAATCGAACAAGCTACTTTTGTTATCCATTGTATCGATAATTGTTAATTGGAGTGCCTTTGTCGCGTGCGATACACCCAGCGCGCCGATGACAATTAAGGTGAGGCTTTTTATATTGTGAAATTCAAGTATCTGTAAAGAATAATTGCCGTGTACTGTGGAAAAAAGAAGCAGAGGGTCCGCGCTCTTCTGTAAATTTGAGTGCGTTTGGATTTTCAGGCGTTGCGGGTGGAAATAATTAATAAAATTAAACCACGGTTTCAGTGGTTTGCACGAGTAGTTAAAGTCGATCATCGAAATCTACTGTGTTCGTAGTTTAGTCTATAAAGAACTGAGTATTGGACAATGGATTCTAAATGGGTTATATTTTCTGTAAGATTCTATGTAAAACCATCTTATATGTAAACCTTTAGGATCCCTGCAGTCATTAAAAAGAAAATATTAAAAATTCATATAATAGATTATGGGTAATACATTTGGAAGCGAAAAGGTTGACTTTAGCTACTGATTTCGTAATATCCTGTGAAAACGTCGACTTCTACTACTGATTTAATCGTATAGTTCACTGGTACACACTCAAACTTTATTGATTTACATCGTTGACATAATAGAAGATCAAAAAATGTGCAATAATGTAATTTATTGGAAGAGAGGTTACCGGACAGTGACATTTACCACCTGAATTTCCTCTACAGTCAACTGGGGGCTTAGTAAATGCTAATTGACACCCGTCAATTATATTTCGCAGGCCATAGCCTATAAATGGAATGACACGTGAACTCTCTTTTTCGCGAATGACCTTGTTTCATAGTGTAACCTTGTTAACTATTTTAAAATCGGCGAAGCTTAAGCTGAACATTCTTTTCTCCAAGACGTTCCAACATTTGATTAATTTTGAACAAATCTATACGACACAGAACCGTCGCAACGAAGATAGAAGAGAATAACTATCACGTTTACGTCAGTGAGTTCAATGAAACGAAACTGGAGCAGTAATTCGAATTTTTCTTTCAAAAAGTATGACCTTAATACGAAGCACGAAACAAAAACCAAGAAAGAAATATCGACTTCTCCGGAGTATCCAGATATAATGGTTGTCTTCATTTATCATCATCACGCGCATCCCTTCGTCCTTCTTTCCCTTATCATTATTTTTCCTCGGCAGCAGTTCGCGCAAAACATTACAAATATTAATTAAAAATCAAATCACCTCGTTTATCCACGTCCTCGATCTCCGTTTCATTCTCAAAATCAATTTTTCATAGTTGCAGCGCACGGAGTAGCAATATTTTATTCTTACTTTGTTACTCATACATTTCATCAAAACCTGCCGATCTTTGATGACAATTTTCACACAACTTCCCAATCCACTTTTTGTGAATAAAATTGTGTTTCGGTGCAAGGATTCGTTGAAGGTACGAATCCTTGCACCGAAACACAATTTTATTCATCGCCGTTGATATCTCTACACATAATTTCCTTTCTCATCAGTTTCTTCTCCACCGCGACACTCCAGCCGCTCGTTACGCACCAATTTCCCTTAATTTCGCGCTGATTGATCTCCAATCAAAACTGTGATTATCTCACGAATAAAACAAGATTATATCCGAGGAGGAAATCAAAGAGATTGACGAAAGATCGACAGAGGGTGAGCGTGTGGGGGGTAGAGGAGAGGATACCGGTAGGGCGGGTAATATTATCGCGGGTCCTCTAACGAGCAGGTAATCGGCGAAGCTTATCCATCTTCATTTCCCGATGAACCGGTGACTCACGTCCCGCGAGAACGCACGTAACCCGCAGCGTCGGGACAGCCTAAGATCCGCTGGGGAGAACGATGATCGGTCGGCCATTAATTTTTCATCGAATTCCGATCGAGAGGAATTACTCCGGGTTTGTCCCGGCGGAGGGCTGCCGTGTCCCATTCCACGTTCCACTGATCATTCGATTATCGAGATCGATTCGGAAATGACGATAAATCTGGCGGACTGTCTCCCTCCCGCCCCAGACGCGTCTGGGGGTGATATTTTGAAATTTCCTCGTGATTACTCGGCGCTCGCGTGGACCTCCTTCGTTCGGCCGCGAATCGCGAAAAAGGGCGAGTCCCTCGGCAATGGACGACATAACCGCGTATCAAATACGAAGTTATCCCGCCATCGCCCGATATAAATTCGCCCCGACCCCACCCCCTATCCACCGGCCCCCCTTAATTTGATTGCTTTCTCCGCGAGGTGTGTTCGATTGCGCGCGGCTAACTTCGTTCCTTTTGTTTTCGAGCACCACGAATACTCCGTGAGGTGTTTGTAATTTTCCGCGGGGCCTCGTACGATTGTATTTAAATCACTGCGACATAGCTTTCCTTTCGAGCGTGAGGAAGAACGTTGTATATTAATATTTGGATGTGGGATAATTGGATACTAACTTTGATTGATTTATTATTGTTTATTGTTATTGATCACTTGGAATGTGAAAGAAAATTTGTTTATACAATTGAGAGTCTTTTGGTCGGATTCTTTGTTTCGGATTTTGCTAATGAAAAATTGCTAATGAAGTTGTTAACGTGTGAAAAACGTACTTCCTTCAATATACGCATCATTATCTTTTCCATACGGTGTATTTCCGCGGGAAATTTTGATACGTGAGAGCTAATAACGATGTTTATTAATTTATCGGTAAATATTCAATTCACAATTAGATTAAATCATACGTCCTCGTTTCTGTTTAACCGTGAAATATGCGTATGTGTAATACGTAGCGGTCTATTGTTAATTTATAACGAATTTACTAATTGCGTACTGAATTGAATCCATACTTTCTGGAAATACATATATATCCCTGTTTTTAATTAATTTCATTTGCGATTCTTCGTTTAATTATGAAATTGATTAAGTGGAATCAGAAATTATCGCGAAATTTCACTACGCGTAAGGTTTGAGCAGAGAGGCTCATAGTTGGTAAATTATATCCATTGTATTATAGTTTCCAATGATCAATGAACAATTTACTTGTTTCGAACTTTTTTACGATAATGAAGGATAAACATCAATTTATACTATTTCTGTTCTTCGCGTTGTCTTTAATCACTTTCAACTATACAACTTTAACTGGATCGATTTAAATTGCTTAGTCTGTAACTTCGACCGAGCGCTTTTCTCCTAAGTATAGGATAATGGTAGAAATTGCATAAATTATGGAAACAACCCGACATATTAGACTTACACTGTTAGTCTTTGAGGGTAAAGCATACCGTATTCGTGTTATATTTTCCTGAAAACTTTCTCCTTTTGTCCTTTTACTTTTCCCTATAAAATTTCAACCTGTAGAAGTTCGTTCTATCGATCGAGCAAATCTACCTCGTGAAGTGTGTAGTCCACGTCATTAGTACCGAGTCAGTCCTTAATTATGTCAAGAGTCTCTCGTACGGTGATCCTCCGGTTTGCCTTCCCCTACCAACTGTCTCGCATCTGGAAAATTCGGTTCTGCAGATTTGATAAAAAATGGTAACATTATTTGGAATACCGTCACGAAAGTTGGATATATTATTTCAAGTAACGCCCTACCTTCTGACAATATCATCGATATTTATAGAGCCTCGATTTTTTAATCTTTTGCACTCCATTGCGCCGCTGCGGCGAGATTGTAAGATAAGTTTATAACTCCGTCTTTAATAAAACATAACTTTAAAATATACACGCGTTTTTTTTAATGACAAAGCAGGATCTTTAATCTTTGACAAAGGCGTGCTTGTACCATTGTAAATACTCTTGGATATCTGATAGCTCATAGTAAAAATGAATCGGGGTTGTTGGAAAGTCATATTAAAAATTGTTCGGAGTGCAAAGAGTTAAAAATAAAACAGTTATATACAACGAATTAAACAATCGATCTCATTTTTCATTTAAGAAATTCATATTTTAAACCAACCATTTCAAATTATTAACAACCAATGCATATTTTCGATCTTGTAAAAAAATGTCGGTATCTCGAAACTCGCAAAAGCTGATATTTATAAAAGTAGAGAGGGAAGAATTGTCTTTACGCTGGCACTAAAATGAATCAGAAATCTCGTTTGACCTACATAGATTCAGATAGCTGGAATCGAAGGTAAATCCTAAAGTAGCTAAAGTGGGGCAGACGATTGATAGATCAAAAGTATTTGCTGAACGTGGCTGACCGTTTTAGCATCCAATCGCGATAACACTAGGACGAATCACTAGCGAAGACTCGTAGGCAAAGGAACAGTATCGGGGTACGTTAGCTATACATAGATCTACACATCTAGTTTAATCACACTAAGTGCGCCATGTAACCCCTTCGGCCTTATCAGATTACAATCTATCCATAGAAAACTGTGAAACCGTTAGATCAGTGCGAACGCATTGATCCATGGAAATTCTCAATCTTTGGATCAACGCTATTAACTGAATTTTGGTGATTTCACGGAACATGATGATCGATCTAAATTGTTTAATCGTATAGAATTAACGATATATTTAAAGGCATTGCACATCTATACTTTCTGCGGTGTAATATTACTGTGATAAAAATAATTTTATTTTTTGTTGGAAATAATATTAATGTTTAAGATTTTTATAAGTTTCTGAACAGTCTAAAATTGATTAGATTGTCGGGAACCTATTGCAAAGCTAATGTTAGTAGTTTTAGCGTCGCCACACTTTCATGGTGCCGTTTGCTCACGAGACACTTTCCTTTTCTGTTTCAGGTAAATATCTAGAGGATGAAGAAACCCTTTTTACGATGGTTCTGTAAGTTAATTAAGACAGTGTTAGCGGAGAGCAGACATTTTCTTAACAGAGATTAGTAGGGTAAGATAAACTTTTGGGTCAAGTTGTAGAGTTTAGGGTGATTCAATCTCCTCCATTTTTGTATGTTTTACTTTAAAACTTTCAGCTTCTGTATTTTAACGTGCATATTATATTTCTCGCGCTTCTCCTTTCCTCATCTGTCTTCCGTTCATGCGTGCTCGCTTCTTTTCTTTCCCCGAGTTTGCTCTTTCTGTTCTGCAGTGTACATCAGATTAGATTATTACCATACAATGAAAAATCTGTGTTACTTACGAAACTTCTCTATAATGTAAAGAAACTTTATAATAACCTGTGACACGATTTCTCCGGTGATCATAATATTTGGAGGAACTTAAAACTCTTCAACTTAACCTAATACCCTGCAGCAGGTTCACCGCGTGATCGACTACGTATTAAAGTTTACCTACAATTTTAACTTAGCCCCCAGAACTTTTCGGAAATCTTTTTAGGTGGTTATTTCCAACTCGTATCAGTCTATTTTAAAAGAACCGATTACAGCTTCAGACAAGACCGATTTGAGCATATTCTCACGAACCAATTTCCAATGTGCACGAGTTATTAAAATTGTCACAAGAGAATTTAATTCCAACAATGACTGAAATTAATTTGATTCAGTTGAATAACACATAAAAGAAATTACCACAGTTGAACTTACCTAATACATCTTCTCACGGTAAACTGTTAAAAAAGAATCACAAGAAGACAATAATAACATTAAAAAACAATTGAAACACTAGTTAACCGCAAAACTTCTTTATGGTCGAAACGATTTTGCATTTAAAATAGACATATCCGCCACGGTTGGTAACGGCGACAGTAAGAAATTACCACTGTCTCCATCGCGGCAGTTAGTGAGCAGGATAAACTGCACTGGCAAAACCTGATACATACCTCTCCGCTGATAGGACCAGCCCACTCTATCTCGGTCCGAGATAAGGCCGGTGGCGCGCACCGAAAAGGGGACAGACGTGAGAGGAGGGCTCGTCTTTGTCGTTGTCGTAAGCGGCTCAGAGGAGAACGGACCTTTTTTCCCCGCCTCGAGGCGGAAAGTGGCTGGCCTCGTGCGACGGTGAGCTTAGTCCGAGGGTACAGGCGGAAATTTTGGATTACGGTCCCTTAACAACAGGATTTTTCCCTTCTCCCGACGGAGGGTGGAAAACTTCCTACGGGCGACCGAATTCGGCCGCGCGTTCACGCGAACGGTTCATACGCAATGATAGCGCGTCGCTAGGGGACGCTTTTAGCGTTCGTCCAATTTCAAGAAGGAAGCGAGGCCAGCCAGTCACGAACGCCGGAATTTCTCGTGGATTTATTTGCCGATCTCTCCGCGGAATTTCGTTCGCCACTTTGTCGCGGGTTCTCCTTCTGCTCGTCTCGGAGAAAACGACGTTACTCGGCGATTCTGCGACACGACAGAAGGACGTTTAGAATTTGTTTTGGAGCGTATGGAGTGATGAGAAAGGAAAAGAGTTCTGGTTTTCGAGGGTATTTGGTATTCAATCGGAAGAAAGGAACTGGACTGATATGAACTGGGACATTAATGTTCTCGTTGTCAAGGTTTGAGTTATTAATTTTGGCAGATTCGATTGGTTTGTAACTTATAAGTACTCTTTATGTGATTATAAACTAGTTCATTTAGATTGACTACGTATTATTTTCTAAATTAACTTGGATTCGCAAATGAATAGATGGTTTGATTCAATTCCCGAATAGATATCTTCCGTGTTAGTAGCTGGCCCAAGTGGCTGCCTTTATTTATACCGACCTGCTGGAAAATTCTCTTGTTCCCGACAGGCTTCCGATGCTCCGACGGAAATAGCGTACACGTCACTGGCCTGGGAGTGAGTATCTTTGTTGTAAATGCTCGAATTTCCCGTCGCCCCGTGAAAGCGAGGTCGCGGCCGATATAAAAATGGCGACGTCTCTTGGGGTAAGTGTCAATAGAACGACAGCTGAGAAAAAGTGACATCGGGGTCGACGGGAAGGGTCTGCCATGTCTACCACGACATACGTTTGCTCCACTCCCTTGTGTCTTCGATTTTACGCGATTTTCTGGAGATCGTATGTGGAAGTCGCTGGGCTTTTTTAATAGCTCTGTGTGTGAATGAGGTTGTTTTGTAAAATAATATTAAAGGAAGGAACAATTGTCATGATGAGATGTATAAAGAATATCAGAAAATATTATACAATACTAGTTGTAGTGTTTCAAAGTATGAAGTCTAAGTTTCTGTCTCTTACCACTAACAAAATTATGTAACAAAACTGTATATAATTTCAAGTTTACCTTTCGTAAAATATTTTCGAATCCGTTTATTTGCCAGCTGTAGCGAAACATTGAAGAAAATGCAACATTTCGTTAAGAAAAAAACTCGATATAACCTTGGTATTTACAAAAATATTCATCGTAAAAAATTGTAATATTTTCATTCAATAAGACCCCTGGAACAAAGTATATTTTATACAAATTGTTTCTTGATCGAATAAACGAAAAACTAGTTGCTTCGGTTGACTCTCGTTGGCTCATCCAGCGCAATTCACCCTCGTCGATTTCGAAAGCTGTGCGCCGTCGAAATAAAAAGAAGACGATAATGAACCTTTATCGCGGACTCGTATATCCTGGGAGATGGCTTCATCGAGCTCTGGGGCACTGTTTATCCTATCGTGGAACTTGCAGCCGCCATGCCCCGCACAATAAAGCGAGGGTTGGCATAACAGCTGACTACTCGCATTATCCCTCGGCTGTAATTCGCATACAAACCATAACTGAAAGTGGCGCGTTCGCTTCCCCTGCACGACAAACATATTAAATGACGTTGGATTGGCCCGTGATACTGGGACCGAT
This sequence comes from Nomia melanderi, assembly GCF_051020985.1. Taxonomy (NCBI): domain Eukaryota; kingdom Metazoa; phylum Arthropoda; class Insecta; order Hymenoptera; family Halictidae; genus Nomia; species Nomia melanderi. The sequence continues at coordinate 7,335,817 of NC_135004.1, read as the reverse complement.
TACCGACCCTCCCCCGAACGATACAGACGTCATTTTGTTTGATGGACTCCCGGGACTCTGAATAGGTGAATCTGTGTCGCTCCCATTGTGCCGTCCGGCTAAATATCTCTGACTGATGCCACGTTACTTCGTGACGAGCGCGTTTGAATTTATTTCATTTCGAATCCCCGCGATCGATAACAATCGTTTCGGACCACCCTTCCCACAATCCTCGCCGCCGATTCAGCTCCAACGAATAAAAAAGAATGTTAGCCGAACGTCAATCGAATTCTCGTTGCGTACCGCTGTTGTTACAGCTGGTATTGTCAATCGTGAAACATTCTCTAATTCATACGCATTCGTTGCGTTACAATGGCGATATTTAAATTGTTATGACGGAATTGTTGGTATCGAAGCTCTGTATTATTTGTAACTGAAATATGTAACGTTTACGATGTGCAGAATGGAAAGTTCACAACTAATATAAAGAAACCACTTTTCTGTACTAAAGTATTGAACTTTATTCGTGAATGCGGTAAATTCCGCAGTATTATAAAGGATCCTTTCATTTGTGTGCGTTCGCTTAACTGTGGAAACTGTCACAATGAGTAATGGATTATTTCCCGATTTTTTCGTTTATAAAACACATTGCTGCGAACGTCACGCGTTGGAAGTGATATTGATACACGACCATTATTGCGTCCGGAATTAAACCAAAAGGAGGTCAGATATCTTCGGGCTTCCAAATTGATTCCCGTATTGTTGCGTTAATTAGGATTCATTAATTTCCATATTCCTGCAGCCGACTTCATCTTGGAACCTCGGAACACTTGGATATAAATTACCTGACGCCAGTGCCAGCTGTTGAATGATTCGTCTAATACTCCGTAAAATTCTGCGAACGCATTAACGTCGTCTGCCACTGTAAAAAAGTTCGCAAAACTCCACCTGGTTTCCCGTGAAATGGCTGAAAGCTTCTCTAAATTGTAAATAGTTCGTCGGAATGTTATAGCGTGTAAAATGTGTGGAACTTATCGAGAATTCGTGCACGTTGACGTTAAATTGGCTGTTTCAAATACTTTGAATATGAAATCTGAATGAATTTTCGAAAATGTGTTCATCGAGTGGCTTTTACATTTTAGCTGCATTATCATAATGTAATTAAACAGGCCTTAGGATACTATAATAAGAAAAAAAGAAACTTCAGTAAACATTCCAAAGAATTTGAATAACCGTTCCTAACTCTTTAGTTTATAAACAAACCTTACGCTACGTATTTCTTGAAATTAAAGTGTAGTGTTACGGAGGTAAAAGAGATTCTTCAACAAAGGTTCATCACATATTTTTAGTGCAAAGTATAGGATAGCACGAGGCGAATCGGATCAGTTCAGATATAACAGCGAAAAACTAGTAGTTCAAACTTACAGTCAACATTTTTGTTCATAGATTTCTTATTAATGCACATTTAGCTTCAATATCAGTAAAAAAAATTACTAAAAAGCTTAAAAACCTTCATGTTATAAGCAAACAACAAATGAACAAATGAAGCATTACATTTACGTAGAATTGTTGATTAAAAGTGAATTCTCAGAATAATCTTGGCTCCGTGCAGACTTGATCAAAATGAAAATCCAAAGCGCATATTAAAATGCAAATAAATAAATAAACAAATAAAGCTATACCTGGAACACTGGCGTGCCATCCACCTACACTTCGTCAACAACACCAAGACCTGCAAACCTCTGTAACTCCCACAATTATAAAAATTAAATAAAAACGTTATAAAGGAATATTCTCAACAGTACGCGGATTGAAAACTTGCAAAAAGAAATCGACTTTGTGAAGTTTTGACATAGGAAACCCCCTTACAAGTTAGAGAGAGGTGAACGGCGCACGTAATTAGCTGAGAGCGACCTGGATATTCCGCAGTACTTATTCTAAGCCACTTAAACAACGGTTCCCGTACAGTTGCCGTTGGACCTTACTGTGGTTCTGACTAGGGATTCGAAGGTTTTTGAGAGTCGTGGCCGGATCCTGTAGGATTTAGTGCCGTGTACCGTTCGCTGAAGTGTCCTTCGAGTCGGTTCCACGTATATCGCCGGGGCGAACCGTATAGTAACGTCTCGTGTCAGCTCCGCATAATCCCGGGATCTGGAGGTGCCACGGTTAGGAAACACGATCGAACGTGCTACCACCTCCTCCGTTCATCCTATCTCACCCCCCCCCCTCACACACCCACCCACACACACACACAAACACAAACACAAACACACACACACAAACACACACACACACACACACACACACACACACACACACACACAATCTCTCTGTCGTCCTTCTATCCAAGGCGGAAACGGTTCTGTGAACAAGGCGAAATACTGTCCGATCTCCAGCTCGAACATCTCTCCGGTTTATGTCATCTGGAATGGTCTCAGGCTTCTCACGGAGCTAGTTCTCCGAGTTTTTCCACTTTCCTTTCTATCTTTCTCTCTCCTTTCCTTTTCTTTTCTCCGTTCCCTTCTTGTTCTCCTTCTTCTTCTTCTTTCTCAAATTCCCACGAGTTTTGTGGTTCCCTGTCACGCAGGTATTACCAGGGAAACGGTTTGCACGCTGAACGAATTTCGTGGGAATGAATGAATCTGATGATAAGTCGAGATTATTGAGCTTAGAACGTCCACGGAGGACGCGAGTGATATTACGGGGTTAGAGGATATATTCGCTGGATTATTCCCTTGGAAACGATTCTCCGTAGACGTTGTAGTATAAGTAAGATTATAGAAATTAACTGTTTAAGGTGGAAGCACTTTCCAGCTGCATCGATCGGCAAGTGATATTTTTATAATCAAACTTTTGTAAATCACAAGTATCGTTTTCAGATTCTCATTTTGAAACTCTTTTTAATATATTATATATATATATATACAATTTTTTCGTTATTTTAATAAATAATAATAAATTTATAATATTTAATGTTGAATATATCACTGACTGATCGAATGAGTCAAGTGAACCTATTACTTAAGCAATAATTTCTCTCGTCTTCTTACAGTCAATGTAATTTCTCTGCAAGAAGTGAGTGGTAGAATAACTTGATTTTGAATTATACATACATTACCGAAAAAATAATTTCATGAGAGTCCTCCATCATTAGATCGATCGAAGCATTGAATTGTCGGAGTTCGATTTTGCAATTAGTCGGAAGAACTACTAGAAAACAGAAGCGCGGTCGTTTATCGGAATCGCATTACCACATTAAACTTGCTTAATTATAATAGACGCGAATGACGCGATTATACGACGTATTTAGCACATAACATAGACACTCGCGTGCGCTACACACAAATACATAACAGCATGGATACATAAATGCGTGCACACCGATCGAAGGTATTCTGATTGCTCGTTGCCTGAATTTTTTCGAACAATTAAAGCGGTTTATCTTTCATATCATTAATACGGCAGCGTATCCTCCAGTATTGAACTCTAGCGAACAATCCAGTGTAGCTGTTAATGTGTAATATAAGTCAATGGACCAAAGATGTTTATTTTATCTATCTGGTTTGTAAGACCAGATATTTTCTATAAATTCTTAATATCAGAAAACTTTTAAACTGCGGCTTGTACATTTCCGGGCTAACGAATGCAACCTGTAAAAGATTAAATTGAACGGAGACACTGGCCGACATTAATACTGATAAAGATGAAAATTGCACGGCTGAAGGGAGAAAGAATTCTTGTCAAATGGGAGAAAGAAATAGAGGAAAAAATGGCAAAAATGGGAACACGAGGCTAAGTGAAAGAAGCGATTGTTGTGTGGGTTTAAGAACGTCACACTGGCAAAACGAGCATCATCGACGTCAGAACCGACGTCGGCGCCGCCGACGCCGACAAGTGGCATCAACGACGGCTTTTCCGGTCCTTTGAGCTGTTAACTTCCGCAGCTTTTAGCCATGGAAAAAATGTTAATTTCCTGACAGCTTGCCACTCCTGGCCACCTGAAACGTGTTCTCTTGAAATTTTTCCATCGTTGGGAGAATAATCCTGCATCACTCGCCAATTTAACAATTTCATTTTCTAGTTGCTGTATCGCGCTGGAAATTCGTCTTTTCGTTATCTTATATTTCATGCATTATTAATTCATCGAGGCAACGTCATGTCGAAATTCTGTATACATTTAAAATTAATCCAGGCTCAAGTAATATCCCTTTAAAACTCAGAAATTAAATTCGAACGAATACAAGAATGAAAGATCTCACTTGGATTTGATCCAATTATAAGGACACTCTGATTCAAATGTCTAGCTCCGGTATCCTGGGATTCGAGACTGGAAACTTTTGATCTCAAAGATACAATCCTAAGTTTTAGAAATCTATGTTGACAGATCTAGGCACTAGTTCTGAGACAGACATTCAAGGAAGAATTAAGAATACACGAATAAGAGTACCTAATACCGCGAGGTATAATCTGCAGTATAATAATGTACGCCAAATATATATGACCTGCGCTTACACTAGGCGAACGTATCTCTGCACTAAATCGCCACGTACATTCATACAATAAAACATCCTCTCCCAATGAAAAAATGTCAGTGGGAAACGTTCATTTTTAAGCGAAACAATAACTCGAGCATTAACAGCCAGAATAGACCAACGCAGCCAGTAGGCACACGATCGAACAGATGTGTGGCCCACGTATTTGCAAACTCGATTTCCTCGAAATTGAAGGGTCGTACGAGAAATTTCATTCCGCATTTTCAATCTGTTTTTTCATGCCAAATCACGTCCCGTCCACGTGTACCGTCTATTACGAGGTATCCCGTACTCGCCGCGAAACAAAACTAAATCCCTTTCGGATCATCGGAAACGCATTCACGTTCTCGGGCAAAAAAAAGAGAAGAAATGAAAAACGTGATTTTTCAACCACCTCACTTCTGCGTGATCCAAAACATCTATGAGTAGGCACTTGATGTATTGATTCTTTCATTGCTAAAATTTTATCAAAAACCTTTCATGTGCTCCATTTACTCGAGATTGACGTGCACGTAGCAGCTAAACTGTATATTTTCAGTCGCAATTTCAACCTTCTGAATATCACATAACAGAACGGTTAAATCAATATCTAAATTACAACTGAATAATTAAATAAGCATATAAATATCTAAATAACCGTATGAAATATTAAATATCTTAGAATAATGGACGACCCGTACGATTAACGTTTAATGCTCGGTACTTCATTGTTCGGTAAATGAGCATGGAGACAGATAGAGGAGAGGACAAGCCGCGAGTTGGATTCGTATCCGGTGTTCCAGATTTTGCAATCCCGAAGGTGACGCGACCGAATTTCAATTTGGGCTAAGCATTTCAGTCACGTTTAGCTGTTCGGGGACTGTTTCCTACGGAGCCATGAATAATTCCGACACGTGAAGACGCGTGGCAGCGTTCGACGATGCAACAGCCAGTCCGTGTAATTCGCGCGGCAAATATTTCCACGCGGTTGATACCGCTTAATATTGAATTCTGCCATGAAGCAACTCTCGCGTCGCCATCATCGCCCGGCTTCGCGTGCGACTAGGGGGCGAGATTTTAATTTATTGTCGAGTACGCGCGATTTGTCGTTGCTCGCCATGCCCGACCCCCGTGGAGAGACGATCTCCGGCCGCGTGGAATTTAATAACGGCGACGAGCTTTTTCCGGGATTTTGCCCCGACTCCGCCCCGTCCACGGCATTCTCGGGAAATGTTTAACGATGTGCGGTCCGCGCGACTCGTTGCTTCCTTCAATTTTCCTTTCGTTCTTGTCAGAGTGTTTTCTATCTAATCAACGGGATTAAAACAGCTAACCGCGAAAAAATTTCTGTTGGTTTCAGTGAAATAACCGAGAACACAGAATTACTTGGATTTAACACCACATCGAAGGCAGAATATCGCAATTAAATTAATTAATTTGAAAATTGAAAACTCTGAAGAATTTTTGAAAAATTTCAAAATTTTGTTCTTACTATTTAACTCAAAATTCAACGAAGCAACTGTTATACTGCAATATTTAGAATACACATAGCTTTTCCAAACGTAAAATATCAGATAGAGGAATCTCAATCTTCGATCTCTTCTTCTAAACATTTTCGATTTAAATAGAAATTTCGATCGTAGGTGTCGCCTATAATACGAGCTTCGAAGTTCAGCAGGAAGGGAGACGCGTACATATTAGTATCGATTGATTTACCGTAACCTGTACGCCAGCACTACGGCTAGATGCTTTCAATTAACCCTCCGCGGAGCCGGTGACGAACGAACCGGAATTCCAACCCGTTTCTTGCCTCTCCTTGACAAATGGCGCTCCACCAATCAACCCCTCGGGCGGCGGGGTAGCGACGGGGTCGCGTTCGAGACGCACGGCTACGTAACATCGTCCGCGTAACAACTCCGACGGCGAATCCGTTCCGGTGGCGCAGACGCGGCCGTTCCACGAGGTTTTTCCCCCGTTCGGAAATCCCGTTCGTCGGTGGGGTGGTTTCAACACGAGCGCGGCGGCGCACACAGAGACAACCCAGCCGGTGTCCCAACGGCCGTTTGCGAATCGGTATTCGCGCCTGTGCCTCGGCGAGTATTCGCTAATTAGCGACATTCATTCGTCACCGCTGACAAACGGAGTGATTACGTCGTCTGCTGGAATCAGCGCGATTGGGCGCGCGACCGAGCTGTCCGTTCCTCTCCTGCGCCATGGAAAAATTGGTCGGCTACTATGCTGTTAACCCTTCTAATTAATTTCCCCTTTTTGCTACGTGAATTCTGATCCCCGCCGGGAAGGGGTAGAAACGGCGACCGGAAAGGGAGTGGTAGAGAAAGAGTGAGAGAGACGGGGGAGTGAAATTTCCCGTGTTGAACGCGCCCGCGTAAAACGGAACGGAAAAGACAATCGCGGAACGACATTATTCCCTTTGATGTCTGGCTCTTTGTTAACAGTGGATTACTGCGGATCGGGACGGGTTCGTTTAATTGGCAGCATTGTTTATCAGTTTTGGCGCTTCCTCCGTGTCAATTTGCACAGTGGTCGAGTTATTTAGGGATCACGGCAGTTGAACGGCCAGCGCGGGGTTGGTTTCTTATCTAACGCGACGGAAAATAATAGGACCGAGCGAAGCGGAAGAATAACCATTCCTTAAATCCTCCGTAGGTGAAAGGATAAGGCAATTAACCTACATTCTTCTTCCGTATCCCAGGGCCACGTCACATTTCAGAGGGGCTACTTGGTCGCTCTTTTATTTTCCTTCTAATCTGTGCTTACGTATCTAATGGGAGTGCATTCTCCGGTTTTTCTGCGCGTCGATTTTCTTCTTCGCCTTGCGCCCTCCCTTCTACGTAATAATACGTTTACAGTAGCCTTTTTATGTTTGCCTGATAAAGATGGAACGAGCTGTAGTAGCGAACTTTCTCGATTTATTATATTTAGCATATTTATTGAAACGAGGCATGATGTTTCTTCAATTTGTAATATTAAATTTGAATCGTGAAACGAATTTCTGTTCAATTCGTATTTCAGTTCTTCAATTTCAGACGTATTTTCCTTTCATTCTTTCAATTTGTCAGGATTCTTGTCTTTTAGTGTTTCATAGTCCTCATTTTGATGTCTTATTTTGTCGCAAGGTCTTCTACACGTACATGAATAAATTTACCAGCTCCAATTGAGGAGGACATACATCGTTTCAACCACATTTGTTGTTTGTGGATTTTCGTCTTACCAATGTTCGCCACAGCCCGACAAACGAGAAAGAATGAAAGAGTCTGCGGCTGTCGCAATACTGGTTCTATCTTTACTGGCACTTTTATTCAATTCTTCATTTTACAAGCGATAAGACCAGGCTGCCTGTTATATCAACACACTACAAACCCTTCGCAGAATACCTGGTTGTATCTAACGTCAAGTCATGCGAGATTCAATTACTTTTTCCTATTTTTTAACCGTGCTTTCATTTCGTGGAGAATAGCCAAATAAAATATAATTTGTCTTTTTCATTATTTAATAAGAGATTCAAAAAGATCACAACTTGTATATTCTTTTATGGAGAAAGTGATAATGGAAAATGGCGCATTAAACGGAATGTGATAAACTTAAGTAAATTTTAACTTCATTTTGGAAAAATAAAAATTGAAAAGAATATACAAAGAAGCATTAGAGTGGAGAATTTGAAGAAGAATTCAGAATCGATCCGTCCACTTATTTCCTTCCATGGACATTCTTTTGCCTCCATTATATTTCAATCGAACGCAATAGATGCGGTATACGCGGCGACCGATTACTGGATGAGATTCATTCCATCATCGACTACGTATTTGATAATTTCCCTCAGGTACGTTGAAAGCTCATCGGTGAGTATTACCGTGCTTAAAGGATCGTATCGCCCATAGGGTTTGTTACCATCTTCGTCCCGTTTCCCTCCCGAGTATATCACCAGAGACGTTAACGACTATCCTTAACGTCACCTTAAGCCACGTTTTTAATCACCACACTTTCGCCCTGCTAATACCGTTACAAAACCGTGGGGCGAACGCAATTACATAAATAAGGTCCCGTAAAAATATAACTGTGCACCATTGAAACATCACATCAATTACTGCAACAGGTGTTGTTCCTATTCGTGGACGGTGTTCACACTTTGAAACGAAATAAGTATAATTCGATTACCCCATTAACATAGCAAAGGTCCTCATTATATGCGCCATACGAAATTCATTGAGTCATTAATGGTAGTTTCAATGCTAAAGATTACAAGAACAGTTGAACTGTATTTTATTATAATCAAATTCAAAATTAATATGCGATTTCTATTACGAAATATAATTTCGCTATTTCATAATTGTATAAATTGTGTACCAAAAATGTAGCGATAATTATTCAACAAGATAAACGATAGCTCAGTATTGCCTAGTACAATTCTTCACTTCAACCCATCGTCTGCTTATTAATATATCTATAGTAACACTAAATAATGTACAAACGCGCACACTACAAATTTTGTTATAAGTACTTTAAATTTCGATGTATCCCCAAAAAAATATGAACCCTACTAAATCGGGATGCACCAAACAAACACACCAATATCAGAAAATGAAAGTACGATTAAAAGAGCCCGGGAGAAGCACGTTTAATTTCTTACGTCGAACGTTCATCGATCGCAGCCCAGGGGCGCAATCCGGCCATACACTCGCCGCGCGCGGAAGACCGACCGATAATTATTAATGCAGTTAACCAGAGCTGGAACGCAATCAGCTTACACAGGCGCGCGTGTGTTGTCTTTCCGTACGTGGCTTGGCTTCCTTAATCGCAACGCGCCGCGCTACTGGGGCGAACGCACAATGCGTAATAAGTACTATGGCGAGTCAGGGCGATAGGGACAAGTAAAGGAGGCGGAGGAGCGGGAGGCGCTAGCGGGAGGATGAGGACACGGGGGATGGCATTGATTCGGCAGGCAATTAAGCTCGGATTACACTGGATAGGCCGTACTATATGCCCGGGGCTAAATGGATACACATAGCTGAGATTACTGCGGCCACTATGGCCTAATGTAATGCCGCCCTACGGGCTGTGTTACAACGATGCTGGTAGGAAGATGCTTACAAGTGAGGTCGCCGCACGGAAAGAGAGGGTTGCAGCACCCGTATACGCAAGAAAGGAAAAGGTACACACGGACACGGCTACCGAGGAACAACAGGCGTTTCCTCCATACCGGTGTTCCACATCTACGAACCAGTTTATTTCCCAACGTCCTTCTCGTCCCATGTATCTTCCCGGTATCATCTTCGAAAACGAGAAATCCCGGTAAGCACGGGAGTACCGTTTTATTGGGTGCACCAATCATAATCCACGCCCACTCTCCCACCGATGCCGGGTTTTAATCGTTTTCGATGGAACGAAAAACAGGATCCACGCGTCGGGTACAGGTCGCTGATTTACGACTGCCGAGCTATAATCTAGCGGCAGGCCGGGCCGGCGTAGTTACACCATACTCGGGGGTAATTAATGATCGACGGTGCTTAGGCGCGCGCGCTTTTATTCGATACTCCCTATAATTCTTTAATATGTACGGCCGTTTTATCGGCGGAACAGAAATTACCGCGGCACGGGCGACAACGGTGGAAAAAAGAAGAGGAAAGACGCAAAACAAAAAGAGAAATGGCGGAGTGTGAGCAACGTTGTTACGGGAGCTGTATTCAACGCGGGGCGACCAATTGATAACGTAAATTACCTAAATTATGGGGACGGGTATTAGTTGCGGGAATGCCTGTGATCGGGAATAATAACGGCGGTGTGCATGAAACCCCGATATTTTCACGGTTTAATGCCACCCTCCGTTCTGCGCCGCCGGATACTCCGACCGTGCCCAGAATCATAAAGATAACGCTCGATGATCTTGTTGGACCTGTAATAAAATGAAAAGAGAGAGACAGAGAAAGAGAGAGAGAGAGAGGGGTGGGGGGGAGTGGAAAGAGTAAAAAGTAAAAGAGAGAGAAATCGCTAGTGCCCCGATTACATCGATGGACGTATTGTGGGGAGAGTAACGGGGTCTGCGGATAACGGTCTACGTTTTATTGTGCCGCGTGGAGGTAGGATATCCGTATGACTTGCAGCGGTGACGACGATAACGCAAGAAAAATGACGACGGGAAGGGCGGACACAGGGAAACAGGAAGAACCGGGGCTGAAACGGCGACGGGCGACGTCTCGATGCACGGCATCGGTCGACTTTCGAAGGCTCTGGGAAACAGCGATGTAGGGCATAAACCGCTATCACGGACTATAACCATCCACGCCATAAACCTCAACCTCAGCCCCGTAACGAGAATAATGCGTGCTGCTAGAGTATCCGCCTCTATTACGTTCGAAATCCCCCACGGGTTTGGCCTCGCCCCCTCGGATCACTTCTTCTTCGCTCTCGCGCTCCTCGTGTTTCTTTTCTCATTCGCGCCGCTCTACCAGCGTTCATCACGCGTACCGACGAGCTCGTTCTCGAAATATCGCCGAGCGAAGCCCCGGACTTTTGCTGCGAGGAGTTTTCGAGAGGGTGTCGATGGATGAGAGAATCTGTGACCAGATGTTTAATAAAGCTCCCGACTTTGTAGAGATTTGGGTATCTCTGGGAAAATATAATAACAAATTGATTACTTAATGATATTCGTATTAAAGCAATTGCAAGATCGAAATTAAAAAAGGACAAGATAGAGTTATTATTAAATGTAAAACGATGTTATGCTTATTAATGACGTTAGCTTCTCTTCCGCAACGTTGTAAACTCCCCCGGAAGAAGCAAATCGGTGTTGGTACTTTTCTGCGAGACCGCATCGTTACTTCTCTCACCTCGCTTTAATAAACATTGGGCGACCAGCGATCGTTACGTGGTGCAGCCGCTTCATCCGTTTTAATACCCATTAAACTCGCCAGTTAGTTTGAAAAGTATCGTTGCTTTCTTCGTGATTGGCAAAACAGCGGAACACATAGCCGGGGCGTGCAACTTTCTCATCACCCCTCGCACTTTCGACGAAAGACTAGAGATCTCCAGCCGCGGAAAGAAAAATGAAAGATAGAAATCCTCGCTACCGCCGACCGATAATTGAACCCACTGTTCGGCTTTCATCCCCCTCCCCTTTCACTTTCCAAGTCCTCTTCGCCGGCCGCTCCGCCCTCCTCGTACTTCCATGTCCTTGCTGTAATCGAGTTATATAGCACTACGTTCGATTCGCGATTCGCCTCGTGAAAACCAGGAAGTTTTTCGCTGCACGAGACTCTGGTAATGCCCGGGCGATAAAGGGCCGCTCGACGGTCGACGGGCGAAACAGAAACGAAAAAGAAAGTACGAGGGCAATCTCGTAATGCTGCAAGAAAATACGCATACCACGGATAGCTGCCGCTGATAAATCCGATGAACCGAAGTGAAACGATCAATCACACCGGAACATCGTGCGTTTCTGAGTTTGAGTTTCTCCTTGTTTTTCTTCGAACGGGGAACCGATAAAAATGCGAAAACACGGATATCGCGCAACAGTGAAGCCTGAAGGCATCAAAATTCAACATCGAATTTACTACGTTATAGACTTTTCATGAAATTAGATCCTTCTCTTCCAACGTCGATTCCAGAAAACTTTGGTTTCACTTAAACAATTGCAAAGTTTAACGTAGGTAATTTTTAACGTTGCAATGTTATGATTGGCTAGGAACGGTCGTATATTATTAGATTTTTCAATGAATATAAAGTAGAAAAGTAGTCTTTCATGTTTGCGTTGGAATTTATGTTCAAGTTACTTAGTAGAATTCACTGACCAACCCTACCTTTCTCTTCCATAATTTTCTCACTGCGCGAGTACATTTGTCGGCCACGGCGACTTGAAAAATTCAGATGGAGAGTAGAGAGCGCCATCCCCAAAATTGTTCGGATTTCCAGGGTACATTTAGAAATCCATTTAATCATCGCGAAACGAATGCATTTCTGGAACTCCACATAAAGTTCATCGCATGGGTCCATTAAGATGTAAAGCGATTCAAAAGCCACTCCTTTCAAAAATTGTACCGGAACGAATCGCGTCATCTTCCCTGCGCTCGTTCCCGTCCTTCTATCGCTTTTTTCCAGGGCGCGACGACAGCAAGGAGAGGGAAGAAAGAGCGAGTCATGAAGCGGCGAAACTTTTTAATATAAAATGCAAGCCGCGATATTACCGCGTAAGACCCGGGCCACTCTTTCTCCGTCTCGATACGATAAAACTTCGGCTGTAAATCAAAGCGTGCCGGTGCAAGGGACCCCAAGAAAACTCGGATTCTCACATATTTTATTGTTTCATAATAAAAGTTTGCTCCGGTCCCGATAGGAATGCGGAGGGAACGGTCTTGCTTGTGCGTCATGCGGGGAAAGGAGGGCGAGGAAAAGGGTAAGGGAAAAGGTTCGCGACGATAAAGGGTCAGAGGGTGCTCGTGGGAAGGGTTTACGATCTTACAAATCTGACGGAAAGATACTCCGCTGATTTTCGTCCCTACTCAGCTCTTTTATGGAGATCCTATCCCCGTGAGCGAAGACAGGAAAGTTCGCAGGGCACCGCGGTTGCCGGTTTTCCTCTAAGAAAACAGAATCGAGCGGGTCCGGAAAACCCCGGGACCATCGGGGAAAACCGGTCGGACGCGTTGTTTTATTGGGGTTCCCGGCGATTTATGAATCGGAAAATGCAAACGAAGCTGCACGGCATTTTAACGCTCCCAATAAAATAAGCGATTCGTTTGGAATACGTGGACAGAATTTATCGCATCTTTAATGCCCAGAAATTTTTTATTCGAACGTGTAGAACGTTCGGTTATAGATTTCGTTCGGGTTTTAAGAGGCGCTTAACGTTGCTTTTTTCATTGCCGCGGATTGTAACGTTTAAATCGTTCGGTTCTAACAACATTACAATTCTAGTAAAGTGTTCTTACACGTTGTTTTGCATTCGAAATACGTAACAATTCTAACTTTTCCAGAAGAACTTGATTAATCATAACTGTTATATTAATACGTTTTGCTATAAAAACAACGAAAAATTTATCTTCGTTATTTACGAGCGTGACACTCGGCACCGTTCGCCTTCATTTATAATCGTCGGCACAACCAACCCCATAATGCCGCCTCTTTCGCACATACCCGGAGCCGTTCTTCAATTTAATCACACTTAAATCTCGATCGTAAAAATCATGCCGATTTTTGCGGCCGGACGGGGGAACGCTAAAACTAACAACTAAGCGAGCACAGTGTCATTAAAGATTCAAGAATACTAAAACCTCGTCCGCCAACTGCTCTTCTTCCGATCATTACCGCCTTGTCATGGTTAAATCTCTTTTGAACGGAGCCAACGCGAAGACGCAAACAGTTAAAACTCGAAAGGAGTTTTCCTATATTTCCGTCCGTCGTTCAATTTGTTCCGGCTCTGGCCATGCCGCGGATACGTACCTACATACATACAATGGATACATATATACTTGGAACGAACACAGGTGCAAGTATCGCAACTACATTCACAGAGCTCCGGCTCGCTACCAGCGGTAGTAATTGCAGCGTAAACATTTCTCCGGGCGCTGATTGCGAGACTCATTATTTCGGCGAACCTCCAAATCGAGAATCGCGCTTGAGATTCGACGACTCGAAGACACCGCCGCCCGTCCCAAACCCCCTCACAGCCGAGCCGCCGCCGCCCTTGCTTGATTAAGGGAGTGGGATGTCTCATTATTGCTCATAATCAACGCGCTACAATAGGAAGGAGGCACAATGCCAACCAAGAAGATATTCTTGAAATTTCGTTCGACCTCTTCCCCGAGCTTTGCCCGGGAGCCGGTATCATTTCCCGTTTCCCCAATCTGTCGAGCATCTTGAGCATCGTGTTCGACGCCGCCCCCGGCGGCTCTCCGTTTCCCTTTATCGGCAACTCTGATAATAAACGAATTGAAAATTGCCGGCGCGCGGAGAGGGGATACTGCGCAGACGCTGTCCAATTTCATTTACGGTTCCGTTGGCGTTCACGGGACACGCACCGCTTACCGTGGCTTACACTTAACCCGTTTAATCCCATTAGTGGACTCTTCCGGCTACGTGATTTCAAAATTAAATTGACTCTCCGTTACGCGGTGTAACGTAATGAAAAGGTCGCTCCGGTTTTTCGGAGGCTTTCAGCCACCCGGTCGAACCCTACGACTTCGGCGGCTCCGCTCCTCTATGTTATGTAATAATTCTTGACCGTTACTCTTAACGCCCACGCGCGTCGAAATTCCGGGCCACGGCTGGCCATTTACCGGTGAAGGAAAGTTCCGAATTGATGCGGTAGTTCTGGGAAAGTTGCGGTTGCGGAATGCTGGACGTTATCTCTGTGCTTGACCCTTTGACTGCGCCGCGCTAGGAAACAAACGTGAGCGGTTTAACGTATTTGTTTTTTGTTTGGACGTGTTTGCTCGTGCGAAGAACATTCGTTTTCAAGTAAAATTTGCGTCCGTTTCTATGACATCGCCAATTTCGCTTTCGGATATCTCGGTTTGTGATAAGATTATACACTTTCGTAATTATTCTTCTCATTATGCAAAACAATATTTTCTCCTATTATTTGGTATTACCTTCTTCGCAGTTATTCTTTAAATTCACGTACCCTGCAAAGGTAACCGAAACACCGTCGTCGGAACGCACAAAGTTCCCCGCAACAAGAACCATAATTCCCTACGGTTCTGTTTATCGCATTTCCATACCTAATGCCCGACATAACGCCGCCATCGTCGGCGGAACTCCGACATATCCCTCTCATTTTTTAACAGGAATTTCCCGAGAAGTGGCCGAATTACCAGCCGGTGGCTGTATTTACCGTGCCGCCTCTCCATTCGAGAGCACTCTCCGTCCGCGCTATCTTCCGCCGGTGAATCATGGAACGCGGCGTTCCGCGTCATAACGATTCCCGCGATAATAAAAAGGGCCGCGGAGGAACAGGAGGGAAATAAAGGAAGCGAACGAAGACGGGAAAGAAGGAGAAAGAAACAAAAAAGAAACGAGAGCAACGCGGGAGAAAGCACGCGGTCGGGAATGAGACTGAGAGAAAAAATCGCGCAGATCCATCAGCGAAGGCGAGAGCCGCGTTTCGACTGTGCGGCGGTTCCGTTCCGTCAGAGGGGAGAGGAAGCGAGGCCACTTTTCGACTGGGACGATAATAAATCGCCACTATTTCGTGGGTGGAAACGGGATGTGCGGTGCGGCTTACATACGAAATACCAGCTTTGTCCCCTCCCCGCTGTTCAGCCACTCCTTTAGCCATTCCCTCGCTATTCTACGCCGGTCTGACAAATACGATACATGGGTATCGCTTCGGGACGTCGTGCGAGCCTCAAAGAAACCGCTGAAAAAGCAGTGCGGGTTGGTTCGCGGGGGGTGGACAGAAGGTTGGTTTCCGGATCGCCCACGATCGTGGAAACGAGGGCCGGGAACATCGAGAAAAGGGCTCGTGACTCGGCGAGACGATGGCCGCTCCTAATAGGAAGGGAATCCGTTCAATTATATCTTATGGCCGCGTTCTCGACAGTAATGGCCGTGGGGTGCCGCTCATCCTTGCCGCGGTGAGGCATGATTTTCAACGAGAAACGAGGTATCAGGTAGATGGAAAACCGGGAGGAAAGGTCGGCGGCTGGCCGCAACGGGAGCAAGGGCGCAGGATGATGGCAGCGGGGTGGACGGGGACGATAGAGATTTATCTTGAGCAGGTGGTGCGATCTGACCGCACAATGCGATGTAAAATTGAGCGAAGACAATGGACGCCGGGGGTAGAAAGTTTTTGGTCGATCAGAGTGCAGTCTTGCTGCCGCGCGAGCTCGGACTCCGTTGACGGCTGGTGGAAAGTTATAATTAATCGTTCCCCGTTTTACGACTCATCGGGCAGAAAAGGTTAGAAAAGTGAGTTGCGGGAAGATCGCTGGGACTTGATGGGATTGTTGGTTCGATTAACTGTTACTTGATTCGGTGATTTGTACGGTAATAATGATCGAAGATGATGATACGTTAATGGCAGATGTTGCGTTACTGGTTAAAAGTTGAGCGTTTTGGTTACGAGAATTTTTACTGAAGTAACATTATTGTTTATTCCATTGTCCCTGTAACATTTTCTAAAACAAGAGACATGTTCTGTAGAAAATGTCGCGTATTTCTTTACTGTTATTCCAATTTTGAATTAAATGGTGATTTTAACACAATGAAGAATCACTCCGCGTTGCGAAAAATTCGCGTTCTCTATAAATCGTCCTAGCAAAACGAAAACTTTGCAGTGGGTTGCGTGGATTTAGCGCGTCCTAAATTCTTCCTCTGGCCACGCCGTTTGATCTCTAGCGATGAAACATTGAAGTTTCAGCGTCAGATGAATGCATTCATAAAGCAGCTTGACTTAAAAGCACAGTTTCGCCTAATCTTCGGCTACCTCCCTCGAGTCCCGCCGCGTTGCCTCGCCAGCTCTCGCGCTCCGTCTATCCCCGACGTTCTCTCGACGACTTAAGTACCTCAATTTGGTTCGTTCGTTTAATCTGCTTTGCACGCGAGGCGAGGGTAGGAAGAGAAACTCGCCGAGTAGAAGATGGCGTGCGCGCCCGCGCGCTGGAGCGCGAGGCAGGGAAGGAACTAGAGCCGGTCTGACGGGAATGGTGGAGAGCTGCATGCTAAGCGAATTGCAAAACGTGGTAAAGTGCAGTTTGCAGTTCCGCGTATCTCTGATGAAGTCTGTCAACTGCACGGGCAAAAAGGAGCGGAGTCAGGCGAAGGAGCTTACATCTAATTAACCGTGATTAATTAAATCCGTTACACGTTCCCGCTGTTTCCCGTGCGCGTGAACCGTACCCAACGGGAAACAAAAACCTATTTATCAGCTTGATGCCGTACACCGGAGGACCTTGACACTTGCCACGTCGCGATCTCCGGAAAATTCACGTCAATACCGAACGTTTAATTATAAACTCGATCCGGGGCACGGGTCGTTCGTTTCTGATAGCCGATTTCCGAACAGGATTCGCGATCCGTTAATTGCTGCGTTAATTATCAACAACTCGTCGGAACTTTATCCCCACGGGATGAATTCTCGAATAATTCTGTAATCCCGGATGGTGCTCGCGACGAGCAAGTTGACGCTGAATTTCTTTCCCCTGTTTGCTTAGCGACCAACATTTAAAATAATTAATCGCTCCACTCTATTAACGACTATTATCGGGTACGCAAGCCACGTTGGAACTGGAAGTTCGACGGCTCCGGTGTATAGAAAATAATGAAACGACACCGCACAAAACTGGGGTAAACTGGCGAGAAAGTTCTTTCCCATCTCGGCCGCCGCCATCCCCTTTCCCAACGCCGCGTTCCGTCCGACGGATAAAAGTCCCATTAACAGCTTGATTAGCATTGATAATCCGTCGAGTCCTACTTCGGGCGTGCCAAAAGATTCCCCGGGTCGGGAAGAATCGAAAAGTTTCCAGCGTTTCACTCGGCAAACTTCGACCGGGTAGCTAGTGCTAACTGAAGATGCTTTGTGTTTAAGAGGTTACATACACCGAGATCAGCAGATTGTAAACTAATAAATAAGTGTTCTTCTGTGTGACGAATGATGAATATTTTGAAGAGTTTTTAAATGAACAATAATCAAATGATCAAAGTTTGGTTCGGTGATGCGAGGAAATGATAATATGGTAATGTGATAAGGTTTTACCATAATACGATGATATTATAATTTAATATTGTAATAATATTATCAATAAACCTGTTATAAGCAGCATGTACAGAAATATTGTACAGTAACGTACAATATTCTTAATACCGAGAAACGATTACCGTGTAACACGGTCGTTCAGCCCAATTATCGTTAGCTCCACTCATGATTAATTTGCATAACAAGTTAATTCCATCTTGAAGTGCGAAATGCGTAAACAGTAGTGGAACAATCTCAGCCACGAGCGTAAATCAATTTTTCGATATTTTTCTAACAAAAACTGCCGCGACAACGCACGATCGGATCAGTACTGTCCGCCAAGTCGGCAAAAACAACCGGTGTTTAGAGAATTCCCGTTGCGAAGTTCATCCGGGACGGTTACAGGTCGACTCGAAATAGTGGCACATCGTCGCTCGGAAGTTTTAGGACGGCCATTACGAAGTGATGGCTCGTCGAGGGAGTTCGAACGTCGCGGAACCACAGCTACATGGTTATTGCTGTAAATCAACAAGTTGATATCTATTACTTAACCTGAACTGCAACCGCATCGAGCCGGGTTACACTTTCGGTGGGCGGATAATGGACCCCGCGTAACGATGACTCAAACAATTTTCGAGTACAAGTATATCGGATTGACCAGGAACATTTTACGTATGCAGAGAAATCGAAACAAGTTTAATTTTGTTTAATCGTTACTAAACTGTTTATTGTTTATTTTGTTCGCCAAACTGACATCCTTCGGTGCGTTTATTTCTCTGTGATATTTATTAAAATATTCTATGTAATGTGAAAAAATTGTTTTCTTTGCATTCTGTTCAGTTTCTTATGTTAGGTCACATTCTATTTATAATCGTAATCAAACTCTGGCAAACATAAGTTTCCGCAATATTAATTCGACGCATGACATAGTAGCGAACATTGTCAGGATTCTGGCTCATGAATGTCTCTAAAATCACGGTGAACAATATATAGTTTCATGAAACGATTAAATAGATTTCAATCGGCGAATAGAGATATTCTGTTCGGTCCGTGTTGATCGTTTCTCGCGGCCGTTGTATCGGCGTTAACGGAATTGTATAGCCGCATTAACTGGAAGGCTCCGCGAAATCATTCCACGTGTGCCCGGCCGCATTCACCTGTCAATCGAGCCAGTGCCCCGATTGCTGTAATAATTATAGCAATTCCGCTGTTGTTATTAACGGTTTTGAAATTAAGGACGGAGATTAATGGTTTCGTTTCATTAGCAAGATATTACGGGCGACCGTTTTACACGTTTCCATCGATCGTTGCCCCTTCGACGCGTGTCAAAATCTGTGACGTCATGTGGATATTTCTTTGTGTGCTGTGTCGAATATTCGGAGGTGAGTGAATAATTGTCCGCAATATTATGGCTCGGTCAAAAGATTTTCGACGTTTTTATGGAAATTTAAATATCACATTTTATTGCATTGAATTACATTCGTTCGTATATTAACTAATTTATGTGATATGTAACTACAGATATGTAATACTCTCATGTAAAATATTAGGGCTGTTGTTAATTGAGTATAATTATCTCATGACAAAAGCTTGATGATTCTATTTCAATTTATGAAAAACAAAATTCCCTGTTCAAGACGTTCGTAAAGGACAACAGCTTAACTTCAATCACTGGCAGGTTGCTTCTGACATTTACTTGGTTCCTACCTTTTCGGAGAAGTTCATAAGGTTGACAGTCGATGGGAGGTAAAAGCTGACCTTTTTCAAAACATTCTAAATAGGTGATGATTACGCTTTAAGGATGCTTGGGAACGTTGTATGATAAAAGTCTGACTATTACATCGTTTTCTACTTATTCGTGAGATCTCCGATTTCAACTTCTACTACAAACCTTTAAATTACATGACAGAATTGTACGATTCCAAAAGAGGTAATTTGACATAAACTATGTTTAATAAATAGATGGATTATTGATACAAAAGATAATATATTAAATACTATTCACTATTTATTTTAAGCAGAAGTTTCGGCATGCATATTTCTGCCGGATTAGCGCAACACACCTGATGGAATTCTAAAATAATACTTGGCGCTCTGACGTCTCCTAATTCGCAAACTTAATAATGGCAAACTGGAATCGAGTGGAGGTAGATACCGTGAATGAAGATAAGGCCTAATTAAATTAGTACTTAAAGCTAATTACAAGTTGCGTTCAGTTCATAAGCAGGGATATTAGTTGAGACAGTTGAGGCAGGATAGCGCGGCGTCACCTTTAACGTTTTCCAGACTGACGAATATTTCTGACGGTAAATGTCTCATCATTCTAAACGATCTGTATATCAAGAAAAATTGCAAACATTGCAGGGACGTTAATTCTAGAATTCATATTTATTGGTTGGTTCATGTAATACATACGTATATAACGTTTGTAATAATGTTAGTATGTAGTGTTTACAGGACAATGTTTATAATAATTTAATCCAACTTAATCACTACATACTTCTTAATTTATAATAAAAGTTCGACTAGAATGTTAACCACCGATGCCCCATATTTTCTGCGGGAAATTATTTCGCCGATAATGCGAGCGAAAATGTCTCGTGTCGCGCAGCCGATAACAATTATGCGTTCTAACGGGTTCAATGTAAAATTAACGCCAACTTTCTCCCGCATCATCGTGCGGAAAGTTCGGCTAGAAACTCGGAATACGTCCGCCCCGGTAATCCGGCGCGAATCCCGGCGAAGCGAGCAACTGCACCGGAAATTTGTGATCGCGAATTTGCGATTGGCGAGCTAACGAGCATCTGGAAATTCTAACATTGCGAAATTCCGCCGATAACTAATCGAAGGATTGGAGATCGGGCCCGCGAAGCCTTTCGCAGTTCGGTCGGTACGCAAAATATCTATTGCGATTCGTTCATTTAATTCGATCGGCGACTAGCGACGGAACGCGGCGAACAAATTTGTAACGGGCAAACGAAATTTTTAATTGGCTTTGGAGCAATAATTTTTGGATTGAATTATCCCGCAAAGAGATAGAGCGATGAGCTTCATAAACGGCATGGCATAAACCATTTAGAACTATTGGTAAAAAAAATGTTTGAATTGTTCAAGAAGTAATGGCAAGAATATAATTTTCGAAATATACACTTTATGTTTAAACTTTCTGCTTATATCTTCCTGGTATTATGATACTGAATATCTTGGTAAATGAGAATTTATCTATTCAATTTGCAAATTCGTTAGCGAATATAACTGATGAATATCTGTCACGAAGTATAGTTAACCCAGTAGTAATTAACTAATCTCCTTTCCTGTAATATGTCTATTAAATATGAAGGAAAGTTTTTACGATTATGTATTAGTAGGTGTATAATGATTGTTGAATTATTCGTAAATGTTAACTGATGTTTTATCCTTTGTAAAACGTAAGATTTAAGCAAGATTCATAAATTCTTTCAACTTTTAAGACCGTTAGATTTGATTCATTTAAGCCGCATTTTCTGTCCCAGACGTCAAATTTCTTTTAAAGTCAGTTTGAAACAGTGGACTCCGAAAGAGGCAATTAACGACTGGAATATCTATGAACAAACTTTCCAGCGATAGCCATCAGTTAGCGTATAGGATTGCAGTTTACGCCGCTCGTTATTGCGTCTGACTTCAAGAAAACACGGCTGGGAGCGATGCTATCGTAGCACCGTGAGCACTATTGCGGAAACTTTGGTCATCTTCGCTTTGCCAGAGAAGCGATTAGGTTTAGAGCAAGATGGAGGAACGGCGGGGACGGCGGCTAGGGGGTGGCATACAAATTGGCTCTAGACCCGTAGATCGTGGTCTTGATTTATTGGTATGCACTCCGATCGGTAATTGGGTTGCACGCACTAAACTGCTTAATCAATAATCCAGAGTGATCATCAATCCATAATAATAACGACATTACGCGCGATGACAATCTGAATCACGCGACTAGTGGCGTCTGTCCAGTCTAACAAGGGAATGCATCAAACTGACGTTCGTCTACTGGAATGAAATGTTGCTTTCTTAAACATATTTCAAACATGTCCTTTCATTAGCCAGTATCCCTTAAGTTAGAAACTTCACACTACAATCTGCGAAACATTTATTATTGTGAATTAAATAAAAACCCCAACGCAAACGAAATATTCTTTGATTTCACTACCATTAATTAACCATTAAAAATATGAATGTTTACAAACGTGCGCAGTTCGATAACAATACTTGTCTTTTTATTGTTTTCAGTGTTATTTTGTAGAGATTGGTTGAAATATTTTACAGAAATAAGGTATTAAAAATTTAAATTGTTTTCTCCTGTTGTAGAAGTGCCTACAAAGACACGGAGAACGGAAACGCGATAACAGGGCGCTATCTTTACGATCGTTCTTTTCTCTCTTGGACTTTTCCCTCGATGCATAAAGTTGGATTACGTCTCGGTCGTTAAACCCTTAACAACTGTACGAGTCGTTCGGAAGAGGATAACGATTCCGAAAAATCTTTAAGTAAATATTACCCGCCCTTCATGCGCCGTTAAACAGTTCTTCAAATCGGAATAATTATTAGGGATAATGGCTTCAGCGTTCTTTACGTTGAAATGCTCGCCATTACTCCGCTCGATTTTACTTGAGGAGTAGTTTCCTTGCAAATGGGTCTTGTATCACTTTTATAGCTAAAGTCTTTGAACGTTTCGTTTCATTTCCCCGTTTCATCGCATGAAACGAGAATTTGTTAGCTTTTTAACGTCCGATCGGAACGAACTTTACCTTATCATCTTTTTTATAATCCTTCTATTCGTGTATTACGATTTGAAGGACACTATAGTAAGATCGGCGCATAATCAAATTGATTTTACAATTAAGAAATCTATTTCTCCATCGATTCTAAATCAGAAATTTCTAAAATAAATGTTAAATATTAACTTAATGCCCAGAAAATTAAGTAGTTCACATTTGGTAGCATCGCTTGGTGTTCGCATAAATATTATACACAGCGTCCCGACAACGATCCAGTAAATCAGAACGCGGTTTAGATTCAATTATCCCGCGGCTTGGTTCCGTCGCTGCTTTTTCAATTCGCCGTCCTCGCGGAATTACTTTTATTTCCTTGCCGACTTCATCCCTTTGCGAACGCCTTGCCCGGCAACTTACACTGTCTACTGCGTCTCCCGGTCCTTAAGCTCCCTCACCGCCATGAAAAGCACGAGTGATTAAGTTATAAACTTGGCAAGACGTCCGTTTGAGTGAGGAAAGGGCTTACTTCATTTATGTAATTTATAGTACTCTGCCAGTCAGCTAACTCCACGGTGCCTGAGAACTCTGCCCTGCACAAAGGCCGTGCCCTGACACCGGTAACATTTAACTACTTCCCGTTGGAGTCCAACGAGCGTGCACACAGGCCCGGACACGAGGACCGGGCAAAAGTATTCACCGACCCCGTCCCGATATTATTCGTCTTTTAAAGCTTTAATATCCTGTCCGGACTACTACAAAGTCGTCTCCTTTCAAGAGGTATTAAAAAGTTATGACAGACTGTTCACGCTGAGCCACGTCCTTCAGTCACTTTTCGCAGGGAATAAAGTCGACCGACGGAACGGTGCGTGTAGATACGTGTGTCGGTGTGTGTCTATCCGGAATATAATGTACGCGAAATATCGCATGAATTTATAATAGGACCGACACCGTGTAAAATAGTGTTTCGGCAGCGCGCGAGATGAAATTACATTGCTTCATAAATTTCGCCCGCGCTGAAGGGCTTGATGATGTTCCCTGGAAAATGCTGGACGATTTTCTTCATACGTTACATCGAAACAACGGAGCCGAGAAACTCGAGCTTTATAACCAGATATTTTAAAGTGATTCGCGTAGATGATGATAAAATCCACCGTGTGGATAATTAATTCTAGCCGGGTGGAGAGCGAACGAGATAGAATGCAAACGAAGACCAATTCAAGGCACAATGAGTAACGTATACTCGGAATTCGGGTATTCACGTACACGTAGACTGTGCTCGACGAAATGAAACTGACTCCTATTGAAAGACTTATTCCCCCGTTTTAGTATTATTAAAAGAATTAACGAAAATTTTACTCGTAATATTTATTATGCCCCAAAATCAGCAATATTTCCGGGAATAATTCACTCGTTCTTTTAATCCTGAATTTTAATTATTTAATCCACGATGATTTATCGTTTTAATTCCCTTTTACTCTCACGAAACCATATCACAATATTCGTATGTTATTCTTCTCTGTTAGAAATAATCTAATATCCACGGAGCATTTTGCAACAGTCAATCCAATATCCAGACGAAACTATTTCGCTTTACGTACCATGAGTTACTGTCATCATTGTTCGATTACATTCGCGTGGAACATTTCGATACGCTCGCCTCTGGCTTCGATAAAACGCGATTATATCGTGGCGGCATGTGTCGGTGAAACGTATTGGATGGCGCGGTCGAGGGTTACGCGTCTTTAGAGCCTCGACGAAGGCAGAGGATAGCTCGGGAGGCCTTAGATGGGCGACGGGGTCAGCGCGGTCAGCGATCTACGACCAGGATTCTAATAAATTTTGGAAGAAAAAGTGGCTCCCCGAGTTCGAATTTTCATAAGGGGATTTACTTCCGTGACCCAGCTACCGAGGGGTGGCTCGGCTCTCGCATAGAGGAGGCAACTGTTCGCCGGCCACCCCCGTGGGGGTTAGGTGGAGCGGCAAGGAGAGGGAAAAAATG
This sequence comes from Nomia melanderi, assembly GCF_051020985.1. Classification (NCBI taxonomy): domain Eukaryota; kingdom Metazoa; phylum Arthropoda; class Insecta; order Hymenoptera; family Halictidae; genus Nomia; species Nomia melanderi. The sequence goes on along the minus strand of NC_135004.1, from coordinate 7,310,896 downwards.
CGTGCTCAGCTGTCCGACCCTTCGTTGGACGCCAGATGCGCTCATTTCAATAAAAAACACACCCCGAAAATATCCTTTACTCGCTCCTATCCCGACCGTATACCTTTCCTCTTATCCTCTTACCTCCCAAGAGTTCCTTAAATGATCCACAAGCGATCCGATTCTACTACCTCTCCGGTCCACGCTCGACAGAATTATAACCGGCCTTATCGGGTCCGAAAGCGGATCGTATAAAAATATTTTTCACGCTGCGCCCATTGCCTTTCGACGATTTAGATTGCGCGACCAGCGGCGACCACTGTTTGTCGCCTTAGGTAGAAGAAGAAATATGTGGAATCGGCATACACATTTTTACAAGAAAACACTGTCGATTCAGATAATGTTTTAATATAGTGTAGTTCTCATAGAAGAGCTCAACAATTACATTTCAAAATATGAATATCTTCGTAATTCGTACGTAAATATTAACGTTCATTGATAAAGTAAAAGTCGATATCATGGCGAGCGATGATTTCAGAAGTACTTAAAACTCTGACATTCATGCGACGACGGAAAAACGTCGCTTAAATCAGGTAGGAAGACAGAAAACGCGGAACGGCGTTTCGCGTTCGGTGGAGGGGAACCGGACAAGTATTAGCTACTTTCATTCTAGGGTTAAATTCTCTTGACGAGAGGAAGAATGGAAGTTGATGGCTCCAAGCGGCAGGCGTTGACGGAAGAGAGCAATTCTTCTCTGTTCCGTGGCTATCGCAGTTTTCCATCTCTCGCGGTCCTAGTCTCTCTCGTTCCCGCCTGGTTGCACCACCTAACCCGTCTCCTTTTCCCACCCCCTTGTTCGTCCTTTTCCTCTCCTCTCGAGTCTCGAGCATAATGCGACCCCGCCATTGTACCAGTGGCCATGTTAACGTTTAAAAGCCACGCTGTTGCTAAGCGCGTTTCAGAATTTTACCGTCTATTGAGAATGCTAAAAGGTTCCTTTCAAACGGCTGGCAGAACGATTTGAAACTTGTAAATGGATATGGCTTAAACCTTCGCCTCCCTTTCTGTGTTTTTTTTCCTCGACCCACCACCCGGCCCTGCAACGCCGCCCGTTCTCCCGTCTTTTTTTCGCCTGGGTCCTCTTCTTTATCACACCACGCGGGCCACGGCTTCCTTTCCGTCAGGTGGCCGAGTTCTTTGAACGCTTGTTTGCCTCCATTAATGCGACCGGAAACACGGACGACAATATCATCCCTCTGTAGCATTGCGTTTATAAATTTTACGAGCCACCGAAGCCCCCGATGCAAAACGATCGGGGTCTTTGATGTACGGACCGTCTCCGGCCAGTCGGCTGAGAGGATCCAATCTTTAATTTTATAATTGTATCAAATTTATACATCGAGAATGGTTTAATGCGGAACGCAGACCCACAATCCATTTCGCGAGCTTCTTTCCAGAAGAACTCTCGTGGGGATCCTGGACGGTATCCAACGGTGCTCTTTGAAAACGAAGAATGTTTGAAAAGGAGTTTGCGCTTCGGTTGGAGATGTCAGAACAACCTTGTTACTTGGCAGGAACGGTTTTAAAATATCCTGCTGCGGTGGCCTTAAAGTAACCATCTGTTTTCAATAGGGAAGTTTCATTTTCTATTGCTTTTACCTGAAGCAGTTGACAATTATATTTACAGTACTATATTTATACAGTACTATAATTATATTTTTTATTGTGATAGAAGTTGAAGCTGTATTATATAATTTAATCGGTCAATTGAATTTTTGTCAGTGACTATTTTATACTTATTTAACAATCGATTGTGTCTAAAACATCAACAACCAATCACAAAATTGACATACAGCATTAAGGTTCGTGAAAGCATTTACTGACGTTAAAAGTATGACCATCAGACAATTAATTCACTAATATACGATGCACCTATCGAGATTGCACGTATCTCTTTGATGCGCGTTCGAAACCATAATCTCCGCTAGAAAGTCACTTTGATGTGCTCCGATCATCCCCTACATGATTCATTATAAACAAGAGCCAAGTTCGATCGATGCTAATTACTCGAGTAAACTAGCCGAACGTGTTGGTGTTGTTCCTGGCCGTTGACTCCGCTGTAATTAAATTCCACGGACCCGTTCCATTTCCAGTGAAATTTTAAAAGGTGTGGGCGGAGGACGCTCGAAGAATCGCGAGGGCTGTCGACTCGCATTCGACTCCGGTATCCATCGGCTGTGTTTAATTACGAGTCACCTGGCGTAGTTTCTCTCTCGGAGACTGCTTCAGCACGGAAGCACTAACTCCTGGTTATCTTAAGCGACATCGCGCACTGGATTCGTATAACTCGCGCCAGCCGGATAACTTGAGCCTGAATTACTACGCCGCGCGGGAAGAAGACGGTTGGCTAGCTGGGCGCGAGGGCGACGGAGCGAAGGGGCGAGATTAAAATCACCTGGAGACCAATGCAAAGTTTTTAATAACCCTTGATGCTTGATTAAGTTATGGACTCTTCGCCCGTTCGTCCCGTCTCTCTTCCTCTCGTACGTCTTCGAGCGAAATAAATTTCGAGCAGAAATGCTTAGACCGCGTTCGAGTGAGACGGTGCCCACGCGGCTCGGCGCGCGGGGGAAGGTCGGCAAGGGTAGAGACGAAACTCATCCGACTCCGCTGAATTAATGGAAGATCCGGCGGGATAGTTATCTTCGTGGCTGGAACGCATGGAAGTTACGTTAACTTGGACGTTTTTAAGCCCAGAGAATTATGGCGAACGAAGGCCATTCGTCGGGGATACGCGTCGTATTTAAAGGGCTGGTTGAGATTCACTTTGATCCGGCAACTTTGGATGCTTCGAACTTACTTCTTATCATGCGGTGCTGCTTTTTTCACAGTTATCGTGTGAGCTGAATGCCGCACCGGAATTTTTCATCTTTCTTTTTCAGTGGCGACGAGATTGAATATTACAGTTGAACCATTTTAATTCAGTCTATATTCTATGATTAAAACTACACAAATTGTAACATCAAATTTTACTCCATTATCTGTATTTGTCAGCCATATAGAAAGTCAAGTTGATTAAATAGAGTAGTTAGGAATCAAACGAATGTTTCCATAGAACCTAATCTTCGAAATTAATGCTTGTCATATCTGATTACCGTTTATAACGGAGCACCTATTCTTTATGTTTCAGGTTTTGGATTTGTCACGTTTCAAAGCGAGGACGTGGTGGACAAAGTCTGCGAGATTCATTTCCACGAAATCAACAACAAAATGGTGAGTCGCCAGTGAAGCAACAAAGCTTGTTTGTTGAATGAAGAGAGCACTCTCTCTCTCTCTCTCTCTCTCTCTCTCTCTATCTCTATCTATCTATCTATCTATCTGCCTGTCTATCTTTCTTTCTCTCTCTCTCTCTCTCTCTCTCTCTCTCTCTATATATATATATATATATATATATATATATATATATATATATATGTATATACATCTCGCTCTCTCTTTCTCTGTCTCTCTGTCTCCAGTCCCTCCTCTTTCCCCCCTTTACCACGCGCCCACAGAGGTGGTATCAAACGGTATTTGCCTTCCGCTTTCCGTCTGCGGATACGACGTCGAGTGGAATTAATTTTCCGTATAATTGAGAAGGGCTGCCGTGGTTATTTGCATTTGACACGCACGCACGTGGAGCACACGTATGCGCGACCACAGTCACCAAGTAGATCATACACGAAAGACGAAAAGCGGGTCCTGGAAATCCCGTCGTAGCGGAGATCACACGGGTCTCTACGTTAATAGACAGTTCTGTTTGCCGTCTAGTCCCACCAAAATTCCGCTGACGTCGATCAAGGATTTACCGGATGCCACTTCTCGTTACCGAGAAATCCATCGCCGGGACGTTTCCCCGGGTCTGTAAATAACCTTCCAACACCCCTGTGAGGCATTAGCCACTTACTGGATAAAACAGTCCTCTATTTGGAATGATAACATCGCGATGATAGATTACTGCTGATTAACTATTCGGATCATGCTCCGTTACATGTACCCAGCCATTAATTCGTATTTCATTCCAGCAAGTATAACGGAACCGGATCGAATAACACGAAATGTCCTTCACTGAAAATGGCTAATCCTCTTTCGCTGACACTTATCTCGTCGCGTTGATATTTATGTGTGTACCGTTCACTTTTCCGAAGGGAGGTGTCGTCCGTCGATGCGTGATTTACATCCACACCAACAACTTTGAACCATTAATCCGATTCGACTGGAATCCTAACACGTTGAGTGCCGCGGTCTAACTCCTTTCCTAAGAATTTCCAATTAATCTCGCGGTTAGTTCGATTGCAAATCAATTTCAAGACGAAACATATTTAATTTAGAGTTCATACTGATGCATTGAATTATATTAATCACCCGAACATTTTGCTAATACGAACCAAGCCGACAAGTAAGTAGATACCAGCTCATCAATATCTGACGCGGCACTCAACGCGTCAACAGCCACAGCCATTTAATATTAACACCATCACAGCCCCAGTATTGAAGTACTAACTGGTCGAGTGATTACTCAAATACCTACTGAAATGATCGAATCAGTGCTGTCCACGATAATCTACGGTTACGAGATTATCCACCCGACGCATCCTTTACCCGCACGCATTCTACACAAGCAAAACGCGACTGCAACGCGACTAACATAGAATGACAAACACCCCAACAAATACACGGTCAACCGTGGACAGCGCTGATTAAGATCCAAGGACAGCCTGTACTTACGATCCGCTTCGATTTCAAGGTCGAGTGCAAGAAAGCACAGCCGAAGGAAGTGATGCTCCCGGCGAACCTGGCGAAGACGCGAGCAGCCAACAGAGGCGCATACGGTGAGTTGGTGATGGTCGCGACACCCACCCCCACCACCTATCGTTACGCGCCGTATCCCCTCCCGACGGCCGCGGCCGCGGCCGCACACGCGGCTGCGGCTGCCTCCGCCGGCACTCCCCACCACCATTTGCTCGCCCCGATAGTCGCTACTGCCGCACCAAACGCGGCTGCTACCTACCAATACGCGACCGGCGCGACCGCACCGGCAGCTGCGGCTGCAGCGACCACCGCGGCCGTCTATGACGTGAAACGGGCCCTCGCGGCTGCGGCTGCGGCTGCGGCCGCGGCCTCCTACAGGCCCCACCCGGTCGCCGCAGCGGCCGCCTCGCGAGCCGCCACTCTCACTTACTCGATGAGCGACCTGCTCGGCGTTCAGGGCCTCGACATGGGTGCCGTTTACCATCCGATACCTACGATCGGACTATGACCGACGATACTGACGCCCCTAACCAGGCCCCAGTAGCGGGCCCAGATTCGAAATATTTGGGGGCAGGTTTTTTTCTCGTGTCCGCATCCTTGAATTCGGCTGCCTTTTATGGATTTATTTATTTGATGCTCGGTAGACTGATCGATTCGACGGAGCTAGGACAACGAGTAGTGTAGAGGTTTTTATTTTTGAGGTAATTACGGAGGAGACTCGCGTCTTTGTTGATCGGGGCTAGATGAAATTTTGGGTGCAAATATTTGGAATGGTTTTTGGTTCAGATTATTAATTGGGGATTAAGGACGTTTGGTAATTGTTTAGAAAAAGGGATCTGTTCGTAAATTTAAGTGACGTTAGGGTATGTGACCCTAGACATGTTAACGCAGCTCAGCCTTAGTCCTTGTGGTAGATTCAGAAATATATTTGATATTATACGTTGTACTTTGTCGACCGTATTTAGGATTAGTCGCTGGATGGCAGTTATTAATAAATTCATAATTATAAATTGCGCTACAAGCCAAACCAGTATTGAATTAATTTTATTCGATACAGAGGCTCCTTTTTCAAATAATTATCTATTAGCTTTCTACGTTGAAACTTATTATTGTTTATGTTTTTTAATTTGCGATACAATGTCTAATGTTGTTAAATCGTTATTTTTGTGTAATATTTTTATTAAACAGAAATATTTTAGTGTAAAGTCTTATTTTAAAAAGTTATCTCAATTAATCAAACATTTGAGTTTCAATGTTGTATATGCGTTTTGAAATATAATGTTCATTTTATCCAGCATTGCTATTGGTCAATCAGACGTGCCACAAAATGGTACAAATTTGGTAGGTTAGGTCTAGTTTTGTAGCTTATTGGACGCAAAATGGTCCGGTGTTAGCAAATCAGTGCAAAAATGAGGGGATTGCATCTGGCTCGATTTGTGAGGGCCTATGCGGCGTATTGGTATCCCGTTAAACCAATGCAATACAGTATTAAAATAATTGTTACGCTATTATTTTCTATGTAGCTGTAGATTATTTAAACGGGATACAGTACGCCTTTCTACGGTACATCTTACATTCCTGGTGTAGGAGTTGTCGTCGCCTTCGTTTCCCAGAAAGTATTTCTACGGACTATCTTACCGGCAGTTGATTTCTAATCCGGATTAGAATGCAATTGAAGACATATCGAAAAGTGCAATGTAAAGTAGATTAGTCAAAGCCATTCCTTTTTATTTCCCGAATTCGTATCCGGGAGTGAACAAATTCTCGCGAGACTGCTCGAGAAGCTCAGTGCAGTAAAACTGTGATCGTAGCGTTGAAGAAGAAAAAGATATAAACTGGTAGTAGATGATATAGGTCTGTTCTAAAGAACTCGGTTAGTCACCTATGGGGCCTCGTTTCTCTCGTAGCCAAAGATTAGGTATTATAGCAACGAAACAAACGAATCGCAAAAGACTGGTAGTGTTTTCGTAGTCGGTTAGCAAACGGCAGATTTAGTAGGACAATAAAAATGAAGTGTTCAAAACTTAGAAAGAAGCAAACGGTCCGTTTTGCTGGGCAACGTTTAGCGACAGATCATCGGTTCATCGCACGACCCTTCTCTCCAGTTTTAGTTTCACTCAAATTACCAAAGATTCTACTGTAGAATCCATTTTATTTGGAGAACAGAACATTGCCAAAGATGTATCAGTGTATAAATATTAACAATCTACCCTGTATATACACATATATACCAATCTACCATATATTAAGTAATTACCAAAGAATTTCAAATGAAGATACCAAAAATACAGTACGTCAGTATTTCTTACCTTATATTACTTACCTTACATTAATTTCCATATGAAATTTTCGAATTTTCTATTCCGAATATTTATCAATACATATTCTATGAAAAAAGTTCACGTACCTACTTATTTTACTACACTTACGGAGAGAAGGGAGCGAAGAACCAGTATAAAATAAAGCGTGTAGCAACGACGATTTAGATGTCTCTCGGCTACTCGAAGGGGACGCAAAAAGATTCCTGCCTCGAACGACTCGCGTTCGCGACAACACGTCAATTTACAAGTAGATCCTAGACGAAGTGGTAGTGACTCCAACGAGAGTTTTAAGGTGGAGCTCGCCGTCGAAGATGGGCGCATCATCGAGGTTCGAGTCGGGTGTTGTTCAGCGGGGTTGAGGGATCGATGACGATGTCGGTGGAGTTATCGAATGGCGGCTCGACCGCGGTCGAGATTCGGCGTAATTCTATTTTCCGCGGGAGCGAAGGTTGTTCCTTGAATTTTCATGAAAACCGATGAAAAAGTTGGGAGTTGAGGAGGAGAGTTAGGGGCGTCTATCGTCGGGATTGCGCGAATCCCGTCGAACGGTAAGAGAACGGATAAAGAAATGACGCGTGTACATTCCCAGGTAGCGGCGCCGCCGTATATCATTCCGGTGTGGCGGTGAATTTCTGATTTCACGAGCGATGATTCGTCACTGGGTATAAATAACGATGCGGATCGTGAATGGTGGAGGCCGATAGCGCGTCGGGAGCGAGCGAAGGATAGTCGGCGATAAGCATTTCTCATTCGTCGCGCCTTTCAGAGTATTTTTCGCCAATGAATTTCATGAAATTTCATAATGTCGAGAGAATGAAGAGGGACGCGGCACCTAATGTCTAATGGGTGTGTAAACGCGTTTCCGAAACGTTAGAGTTATAAAGAACGACGCGCGATATATCGGAACTATCTATATGTATATAAATGCGAATCTATATACATATACATAGATATAATGTCCCGTGCAATTGTCGTTGTATAATTGTATGAATATTATATATCGTACCTATTAAAAAAATAATAATAAAAGAAAAAATACAAGAAAAGGAAAAGTAAAGAACGAAAGAAATAAAAAAAAAAGATATAGATGATAAAAACGAGAGAGAAGCAATTCAATTTAGATAACGGCAGACTATATATATATACATATTATATATTGTTTTGTACCTATGTATTTGGTAAACGTCACCATAGTATTTGATATTCATATCGATATATTTTGTGAAAAGCGCATTAATACCTTCTAGTTTTTGTAATAGACCTACAGATATACATATCGAAGCATATATCTATTATCTCTATCTTATACATATACTATATATATACATATATATTTAGGTAATTAGGTAAACATTTATGTTGTTACAGACCTTAGTTGATTTTAATGAGATTTTTTAGGTGATCTAGGTTCGATTTAGTTAGATCGAATAATTTTTGACGAATTACTATACTATGTATACGTTCCTATCATTGAGATTACTAGTTAACTATAGCTTTTTGGGAAGTCACTATAATACCGTTAGTTTAGAATATACTTTAGGTCTTTCTTCGCGGAAGATTCCGATCAACTCTTCCTGCTACAAATGAATACGCATAATCGAATTAACTGGAAGAATGAAATTTTTAAATAAATTAAAATGTCTTTCCAAAGGAAAAGTAAAAGATACGTGCAGATGAGAGGAAGAGGAACGTTCGTTATGTTTTCCACGAAGAATGCATACTATCAGCGGCTTTAAAGAGACCTATTACAATGTACCTATTACTTAACAAGCTACGTTACATAGTACGTTTATATTACGTTAAACGTAATATTATACCTCTCTATAGGGTATATACTAAATATATGTCGTGCGTATACCCCTATACACCTATACCTTGTGCCAACCTGTACCGTTAACTCTCCGACCCTAGCCCACAAAACCAACAGACCCCTTTCCGCCGCCCCCGTACTGTCCACCCTAAAAATGAATACCTATTACTCGTTACATAGTATTTAACTCTTCTAAGCTATATAGCATCATTTACCTTAATAATAATGCGTGAGACGTGTGTCCTAGAAAGTACGTACTTTGCCCGAGAGGCTCAACAGTGTCAGTTTCGTAAGTAGACCAGATCTTAACATGCGGTTATCTTTCTGTTCACCTTTGTAATGCTTTGTTGGGCCGGATTTTGGTTGTTACGGGAACC